>NW_009195215.1:4684-10295 GCF_000690835.1 Fulmarus glacialis | reverse complement strand
GGAAAAACCTAATCGGGGTTAGTAGAAGTTGCCTCACTGCTTTTATTTTTAGATCGCTATTCTTTCTGCTGTGGTACAGTCCTCAGAAAGATTCCTTTGCCATTGGCGAGGGTAGCTACCAAGAAGAAACAAAAAAAAATCCCAAACAGAGACTATAAAAGGCTAGCGGGACATTCCTCCTCAATGGCTTGAAACAAAGGAGGACTCTGCAGTTGGTCACTTGCTTTTCTGCCTTTCCACCATAAAATTTCATTGAGTAAAATACAAACATGCACACTGCTCACCATAAATAATCAGTCCAAACATCTCATCATCCCCCTCAGAGATGGCAGTATCTTAATAAGATCAACCAACCTAAGTGGAGGACTGGAGGCAGAACAACTGGGTGCCAATCAGCAATCCCTGCATGATCTCAGGCAAGTTATAACCTGCATTTCCTAGTCTCCCACACTAAAAAAGAAGTGGGATACTACCGCAATTATTTCTTAATTGAAAAATAATTTCTCAGCTGTCACACTGCTACTAGCAGAAGCACGTCACCACTCACAGCCAGCGTGGTGCTGCGAAAGCCAAGGAAATGCAGAAGAGCCTGCAGAGACCACTGGGGTTGTACAGGAGAAGCAGCAGCACTGAACGCTATTTAAATCATACACCGACACTGCAGGTGATGTTAGAAATCCTGTAAAACAATTCACTTGTACTGTCCCAAAGAATTATTTCATGTTCTTCACTGTGGGCACTCTCGATATTTTGAGGTTGTAGCCCCACTGCCTTAAGACACTTAAGACACCCGGCGGGGTGAAGGATTCACGGCGGGCCGTTGCACAGAGCTCGCAGTGCTCTCCTGCCACCGGGCTCCCTTCTCCCCTGCCCACTTCCTCTAGCAGAGCTAGGCAGGAAGTTTTGCTTTTTAACATTATCCCCTATTTTAAGCAGGAACAAAACGGTAACATATTTAAATCTTTTGTCAGCTGAAAGCATAAAGAAGAAGGATAGATTAGGCTGCTGCAAGAGTTTTGTGGGTTTTATTAAACTGATATACAACTGTTGTATGTGACTGTCTCATCAAGAGTTTGCATAGCCCAGCCTCCAACAGCAGCCTTTTGTGGCTGCCTGAGGAAAAGCAACGAGGGCAAGTACATGCAATAGCTCCCCCTAATACTCTTTCAGCATCTAACTAGTTTGAGCTTAGGACTTCCTGAGACAGATCTGGTTTCTCTTTATTTAATGTCTCTTTCAATGGCCATAAACTTGTCCCGATTCCCCTTGAACCCAGATAAAGCACTGGGATGCACGATACTACTTGACGAGGAGTTCCACAGAGCTACCTACTGCATGAAAAACTACCTCATTTACTTTGAGCTGGCTCCTACTAGCTTGACTTGATTTTGCCTAGTTCTTGTACTGTGATAAATTAGTCTATCCATCTCCTTCATGTCACTTTTGATTTCTGTTTAACATTGCTACCCCCTTGCTTTGTGTCTTCTTTAGGCTTAGCAGTCCTAGCCCATTTTTTCTTTTTTCATACGCAAGTTTCATCATCTTTCTCGCCTTTCCCTGAACCTTTTCCAGTTCTGCTGCATCATTTTTGGAAGAAGGAAACCAGAACTGTATGTAACATTCAAGATACGGGAGAAACATGGATTTATACAGTGGCATAACTATGTTCTTGTTCTCAGTTTCTTTTCTTAACATACCAAAGAATATAATTTCAGATCAGATGTGAAAGGGTCCAGCAAGTTTCTGTTAACCTAAATGTCAAGTAATGAGCTCCGCAGGCAGCAGGATTTCAGAACAGGTGCTAGGCAAGGGGCAACAGGTTGCTGTGTCATTTGTATGCATAGCGGAAGGTGCACTTCCAAGCCCACCTCTTCCTTCATTGTCATGTCAAAATGGAAAAAAAATCTAACAACATTAAGCAGAAAAAGAAAAAAATCTGTCTCCACTTCCTCTTATCAAGTTCCTGACTCCACTGACTGTGGGAACTCCTCTTCCCTCACTACGGCACCCTCTTTTCCTCAGGCCTAGGATCCCAATTCCATAGCCCTGCAAGAACTTTGCTTTACATCTCAATCTTCCCAACCTCATACCCACCCTAGCCCCTGCCCTCTGAACCGGGCTCACCCACTTTAGGAGTTCTCCACCTGGTACTCTTCCCTCACCATGCTCCTGCATCCTCAGCTGGAAATTCAAGTCTTGCACCAACGGGCAACCCACAGGCAGCAGAGCTGAAGAGGAGATCCACTGCTTTGCACAGCAGCAGCAGGGACCAGCAAGCACCAGCCAGCAGAGAAGATCCTGAAACGTACCGACTCAGGAAACAAATGAATGAAAGCACTCACCCCAAGTCTCAAAGAGACTGCAGGTACAAGTAAAGTATGGAGTTGCTGGTGCTACAGGCTCAGCTGCTGGACAGTTTGAGAGTCTCTGCATTGCATTATTAGGAGGCTTTTCTGAACATTTTTCCTAAAATGTAAAGTCATCATGAAGGACAGTTTCCTGCAAACAATTACAATTTAAAAAAGCAACTGTTAAAAAATTCCCTGAGTGTCTTCAACAAATAATGGAGAAAAGCCTGATGGAATTTGGGATAAATGATGCACA
Source organism: Fulmarus glacialis (assembly GCF_000690835.1). Lineage (NCBI taxonomy): Eukaryota > Metazoa > Chordata > Aves > Procellariiformes > Procellariidae > Fulmarus > Fulmarus glacialis. The sequence continues at coordinate 7,691 of NW_009195215.1, read as the reverse complement.
CGTAGCACTGTGCGCCCACTTTTTCATGCCGGTAAGTTTCCAACAAGAGACATGGGCTCCCTGTTGCATAAGCAGAAGCGTCTCAGAGGAGGCCTCAATAACTCTCATGGGAGACAGAGGGGAAAAAATATGCAAAACGTAACAAGTTTCACTTTCAAAGGAAAACAACATTTCCTCCTGGACATTTTCAGTGTCATTAACTTGAAGCAAACAGGTACGTGCCTAGCTGTCTGTCCACAGCCGGTGTGGATGCAGGCATTCGGGCTCCACAGGCTGCTCGAGCCCATTGCAGTGACGGTGAGAGAATTACTTGCTGAACCAATTGGGGAATTTAGAGAAACAAAGTTTTCTATAGCTAGATCCACGGAGGCTTTTTGAGCATGGTCAGCATATCTAAATCAACTGCAGGATTCCTGATGTGTTGGAAAGGGGCTTTGTTGTTGTTTGTAATGCACTTATTTACTCAAGAAAGCTCAGCTCTGATTCAGCATCTGGTTCTCATTGAGGCTCAGCTTTTTTTAAACCAAGCTTTCCAGATGGGTTGACTGAAGCACAAGGAGGTCAAGAGACTTGTCTGAGGTCATACAGCAAGTCAGTGGCTCTGCTTGGACCCAAGCCCAGAACTGTTCAAGGCTACCACTCCTTGGCTCTTAAAGAGACAATTTTATCCCCTGTGAAGTGATCTTATCACCATGAAGAAGAGATGCGATAAAAGCAGTCCCCTCAAAGCTGCAGCCTGCTTAGAAAGACTTATTTTATTTGGAAAAAGCCGCAGCATTCCAGTGTCTCAATGGAGCAAGTCAAACCGAAGGGGTGTAATACTGACATACAGTGTCATCCACCCCACTCTTGTATAACCCCGTGCTCGTATGGGGCGGCTTTACGCTGCTGCCATCGCCGTCCCTGGTTGCCTACTCCCATCCCATCTAGCAGCGCATCATGTTGTGTTTTTTTCAGCACAGGCTGAAGCCCCTTCTCAAGGCGAGGGAGCTCAAGTGCACTCAGGACCTAAAGCAGAGCCCAAGCACTTGTTGCCACGGCCTGGACACGTGGGGCGCAGGCAGCGCATCCCAGCCAACCGACCAGCAGATCCCCTAAGCTCAGCTCTGTTCTCCGTAACCTCAGAGTGCACTCTTTAAGCTCAGCCACAGGCTGGGCTACAGCAAACAGTTCACAGATCCCAAGGCAAAGGCACACTTGCTCCAAACCGAGAAGGAGGTGGCAGGTACTGGGTTCTCCTGCAGAAAGCTTGGCTTGGCTCTACCTTTGGTTTCCAGGGGCAGGGTGAGAAAAGCACAACAGAGGGAACATTGCCAGAAGCTACACAGCTTCAGAAGGCAAGAGGTACTAAAGAGCTCGAGAAAACATAGATGGGTCTCGCATGTCATTCTGCAGAGCCCTTTGCAAACTGGATCAACCTGTAGCAGGCTCTGCTACTTAGGAACGCAGAGCATTGCTCAAGTCCTTCCTATAATAAATTCGGCATCTTAAGGAGATGAAAGCCGCAGAGTGCTAGGGAATGTTGCGTTATTGCTCTAGCACTGTTCTAAGGATGAAAAAGCCAGGTTTTAAACTACTGTATTCTGTTTAATATATTAATAGGAAATGAAACCCTGAAAATGGTGTACATGCCAAAAGCAAGCATAGGTGCGGCCAACTTTCTTATTCTTACGAGATGCATACCCAAAAATCTTTTGTATAGCCAAGAACCACAGAATAAATACCACATAGCTCCGGGAGCCCAGGGAAGAGATAACAGTGACTCTCCAGGGTTCCCAGTGTGGGATGGGGTTAGACCGTGCGTGCGGCTGAGTCCAATGACAACTCAGTGACGTCAGCCTCAGCAGTTATTGCCTGCTCAGTTCTTCTCTCAGCCAGAGATGTACTTTAACTAGCGGCCTTTGTGTCAACACAGCCTTGCTGCTGCGGCAGCAGGATGGGAGCCATACTTGAACTGCTGGAGAGTCTCGCAGAACTCAAGAGCCGTGAGAGGGCAACTCTTGAGCTAGCTGAAAGCCTTTCCTAACTCCCACTGAAAGGGCACGTACGTTTTCTTTTCACATGTTCACAGATAAGATGTTTTGTAGGCTCTGAAAAGAGGTGCAGCTTGTTGAAAACCAGGCTTGCTCTCTCTCAGGACTTCACAAGACCACACTGGTGTGACTAACTTTGTGGTATTCTAAATCTGATTCAAGACACCACTCTGGAAAGTTGGTTTTGACCAAATGTTTGAGACAAGCTGGAATGGGACATCCAAATCAGGGATTAGTTTCACAGCAAGATAAACGACAGCCCAGTTTTCCATGTCTCAGAGACTGCCCCTTCCAAACCACAACACATTGTGAACCAGTTCACGTGTCTCCAGGGGCAGACTGTTTGCTTCTTCAGCAACAGGCTGGGAGGAATCATTGCACAGGACAGAGGGGCTTCTGCATAGGAGATCCGTGCCAAAAGCCAAAGGAAATCCTCCATGCGGGGCTGGGAGGGAAGGGATTGGGCATGACAACAAAACACTCCATGGGGAACAGTGCCTTGGACACTAACATGTGGCTCAGCACTCAGTTTTCCTGACAAACAAGAAAGAATCCCTTAACAGATCCAAATGCCAAGGCCTGTCCCAGGGTCAGGCTGTGGAGAACCACTGGCTGAACTATTCCGTCCTCGGGTTAAGTTTTCGGGTTGGGTTTTTTTTCTGTTTTGTTTTCAAAATTAAATGGCTGAACGGCTCTCCCCCCCTTTACAACTTGTTGCTCTTCCAGTTCAAACAAAGACAGCAGAGCTCCTCCTCTGCTGGCTGCGCTGTCGGGGTAGTGCAGGCGGACGCTTTTGTTTACTAACTCTCCCACATGCTTGGCTGACAGGCAGCTCGCCCGGGCCGGCAGCCCTGGCTGCGGTCCTGTGCGTGGCACTGGGAGCCCCCGCAGCACCCGCGGCTGGCAGCTCACCCCGGGCCACGGGGCAGCGAAGAGCCCGACCCAGAGCGGCTTTAGCGGGCCGGCTTTGGGGG
>NW_009195215.1:0-4653 GCF_000690835.1 Fulmarus glacialis | reverse complement strand
TTTCCAAGGCACAGACATCAGATAGGTACGCTCCCCTGAGATGAAAGAGGTCAAGTTACAACCAGTTCCACCACTTCACTCCAGGGCTCCTCCACCGAGATGGTTAACCTTCCCTTTCCTGTGAGAATCCGTCTAGAGAGAGTGGCATCTTCAGCTATCGCTGGCAAAAAGGTGGCACTGGGGAAAACCCCATTCAACCACACACAACACATGTTAAAAGTCTCGTGGTAGCTTGTTATTCCTGCAATTTGCTTAATGACATTCATAGGCCCTTCTACATTTCTACAGGCTAATCTTCCTGCTACAGCTTCTTTAATCCTCCTGCTATTTGGAGATGATGAGTGCCAGAATTCCCTCATCTCTCTCATGATACAGAGAGGACCAAACCTTTGTCCAGCCACATGCCACATTCTCTGACCAGGACAGAGATCCTCACTTACCTTTGAGAGGAATTGCAACAGATCCCACAGTTAACAGAGCACCGACTCACTTGGAGTGAGATAAGCTTTCTGTCCCTCTCTGAAGTCACCAAGAGTGTCAGCTTCTTCACATGCAAGCGGATACACACTCTCCTTGTTGGGCTTGCTCAGAAGTGGCAAAGTGCTGCCTACTGCCAAACCTCTGCCACCTCCGACAAACTCTGCATGAGCTGGGATTCCCATTTCACCCCTACTCAACAAGAGAAGCAAGGAGGGCAAGGAAGAAAGAATCAGGGGTTTTAGGGGTGCTGGTTTTATTTTGTTTCTTTGACGAGCAGAGTTTCTTCTTCTTTTTTTTTTCTTAAGAAAACAAAATCAAGATTCTGGAGTGTGGTTTTCAGACCTGATGGCATCTAACAGCTGTCTTTTGTTGTGAGGAAGTTAGTCAAGTCTGAGACACTAGCTAGGACTGTCTGACAGAGGAGTAGCTAGCAAGTCTAGCATGCTCTAAATATACTCCACAATATTTCAGACAACTACCCCTAGACAACAAGGAGTGTCAGAACAGACTCCAGGCTTGTTGACATCTCCAAGATGAGCAGCTGATACAAGCCACAGATGGCCACCTGTGCCACAGAAGAGAAGACACTGGTGGTGAGGAGAGTGGAGAAGAGTAAAAGCTGTAATAAAAAGCAAGGGGGAGATCCCTGGAGAAAGTTTCAGTGACCCTGTTGCTGTTGAACTGGAAGAGCTGGAATAGCAGCAGCTAACGCAGAACAACTACCTTCCCAGGCAGTAAATGCAATCCCACACATTCTCTTCCCTCCACCTGCCAATCTTTAGGGAGAGCCAGCAATCTAGCATAAGCAAAATCCATCAGGATACTCCTGCCACTTTATCGCTGCTGGCAGTCTGCTGCCTTAGAGCCTGCTTAGCTGATGCCTGGAGCCAGTCTTCTAGAGCACCACTCTAGCTAAACCCCCACCTTCCCCTCCAGAGACACCCTACCCTCTGTATGTGGAGCCGGTGGAACTGGTCAGCAATGCACTGCAACTTCCGTGCAATCTGCACCTCGGCACGTGCTTCCCGCTGACCTTCCCGAGGCTCCTCTTGGAGGTGCGGATCCAACGCAAAGCCAACTGGAGGGACATGTAAACGGTAACCAGCATTCCCTACAAAACAGAGATCAGAAGAGTCATTCTTCCAGCGCACAGAATAGCTCTTCTACTCAGTATACTTTATGGAGGAAAGAGCTGCACATAATCCTGAATTTTTCGCTCATGTTAAAGTCCAATTCCTGAAGTCCAAACAATGACTGTGTACTGTAAGCATGCAGTAAAACATTTGCTCAGCTTTTAAGTAGATTTATATTGATTAAGCAGAGCATTGTGTTGCTTCCCATAATCAAATGACTGGCAGGATCTTACGCTTGGTTCCTTTTGCTTGTTTATAGTTCAGCCAAGTGCTGGGTTTTTTTTTTAATGACAATTTTGCAGTTTTACAAGATCTCTGCCTCAAGTTGTCTCCCATTAAAGGTTTCTGTATCTTTTCCGTCAGACTTTTCTCAGTTCTCTGGCATTTAGTGGGACTGATTTGAATTAAAGCTGAATCAGATACACAAAGCTAAGTGGTGTCCCATCAGTTACTAGTAAAATATATGGACATGCTACTTATTCAACAACTTTAACTCCAGTAAAGAGCCTAAAAGCTGTCCCACCAAGTGTAAATTTTTGCATCTCCCTCTCTCCACTGAAAACTTCTAGGAGTCTTCCTATGTGGATGAGACAGCACTAGAAGTTTAAAAATGTAGGCAAATCATAGGATACAAGGCATGGTGAGCACTTAAAGATCCAGCAGTAAAATAAAACGTGACAGAATAAAGCCAAAAAGAAAGAGTGGGAATATCAAGGACAGTGGAAGCAATGAGCAAGTGCCTGGTTCCTGCAGTGGACAAGCAAGGGTGAGAAAATACAAGCTGTCTTTCCTGAGGGAGTAGGACCAAAGCAAAATAATTTTCAGTCCTTTAATAAAACACCCTAATGAAAGAAACTTTGCTTGATTGGGGAAGTGCTAAAGGGACAGTTTCCTTGCTGTAAAGCTGGTGACACTGGAGTGCTCTTACCATAGAAGAGTCTCCGGGGCTCTTCAGTGACTCCACAAGGCAACATAACATCCTGACTGGAAGAGGACGGGCTGAGTGTTTGAGTTGCCTTGTCCTGCTGCTCAGGATGCCTGATACCGGGACCACAGCAGTGTGTGAGGGGGAATAGTTGAAACCTCCCCAGAAGGCAGCTGTAGGACTGGTTCTGTGTGAAAATGCCAGTTGCAGTCATCTCACCAGGCTGACCTGCAAGTCCAAAGTCATCAGAGTGAAACACGTCATCGTCCAGCCCATCCAGGCTAGAATAGTCCTCTTCCAGGTAGCCGGGGCGATCCATTGCTCCTGCAATAAAGGGACATTTGAGGAAACGGCTAAGACACAAGAATGTTGTCCAGAAGAGAATGCCTTCTGCTCCAACAATAAAACACAGCTCTTTTTTCCACGCCTGCCTGCCTGCCTCCCTCCCAGTGCTGCCCATCCGCCTAGGCAGGAGAGGCGAGTGACTCAGTGGTGAAGGTCAGGGCTTTGCGGGAAGTCCTTGAGTGCTGGGCCAGAGGGAGACAAAGTTCACACCTGTCTAAGAGTTCACCCACGGCTCCAATTCCACAACCGGTCACAAGGAGGGAGCCAACCCCCAACCTCAGCACATAGAAACTGGAAAGACATTGTTTTAAAAAGCAACCCCAACCCTTCAAATTGCCCCATGGCCAGTCAGCTTCTTTGGGGTCTGCTTTGCTTTGGCCTGCCGTATTTGAACCTTATGGTATGCCCCATTCACTTTTTCCCATCTATTACTTATTGATGAAGAAAAGCTCTTGTAATCACAAGGCTGCAAGGCCAGACTTTTAAGAAACCCCAGTGGCTGCAAAACTCAAGAGCTGGCAAAGCCATTTCTGTGAAGCTCTCCAAAACTTCTCCCTATAAGGGCTAACTTTCAACTTCTCATTTCTTCCCTCAGCTCAACTTAAGACATGTCCCAAACTTGGCAACGCAGTCACTTCATTACCCCTCTTACCCTAAAGCCTACATGCACTGTCAGTGCACTAGTTCACCCTACTACTAAGAAAAAACATTGCTGGTGTCAGTGTTTAAAGCAGGACTTCTATAGCTGCCATAGTAAACACTCCAAAGCTCTGTTGCAGCACAAAGCTGGACAAAGATGGTGGAGGAGAAAAAAACCCAAACAAACCCTAAATCACTATTTCAGAGCTCTTTGCAAACATATAGCAATTAGAAGCAGATTTACCAAAAAAGCCACAAGTCCCTTTACTGTTACCTGTGCAGCTAACCCAATTGGAAGACAGTCTCCTAAGAGATCCATCTCCAGGATTTCCACCCAGTTCCAAACAAGGCAGTGAAATTCAACTCTTCATGTCTCTTCCTTTGCTCTGGTTTGCGAAGCATTTAACAGAACGGAAGACTAGCAAGAGGAATTTCAGGCCTGAAGGAGACATTAATAATAATTTGATAAGGATGTGTTCAGCGCTCCCCTTGGTGCTCCCATCTCCCCCCAGGTGAGCAGCAGCAGCAGGCTGGAGGAGACAAAGGGACCCAGCAGTGCAAGAACTATTTGTGCAGGGCTCTAACCCGGGGGCACTACAGTTATTTAAGTTGTTGCATCTCAGCAGTTCACTCAGCCCAGCCACAACTCTCAAAGAAGAGTCTGCAGAGCAGGACAGGTACCAGCCCCACAGCTGGTCCAGCTCCGCTGGATGACAGCAGTGCTATCTTGGCATAACACTTGTAATATTCTCATCCATGGCTTAAAGTAGCACACCGAAAGGAGTCACAGGTCCTGAGACGCAGGCATGGATGATCTCCTGCCAGCTCTGCTGCTGGATCGCGATCACCTGGCAGAAAGGCAGGGCGAGAACGTATTTTGTCTTTGCAGCAAGGTTTGCCAGATCTCATCCGTCAGAGCCCCACTGGGACACGGGCATTCAGCGCAAGAAAGTGCAACAAAGGCACAAAGCGAGCCGGCAGACCAAACCCTGAACAAAAGAGGGTTTAGAGAGCAAGAAGTTTTACTCGACCTCCCACAATACGGTCCGACTTACTTCCCAGAGCTCTTAGGAAAAGCTGAAGAGAGAATGCCGAAGCAGCGTGAAGGATAACTCACCCTACAACTCACTT
>NW_009195214.1:0-9569 GCF_000690835.1 Fulmarus glacialis | reverse complement strand
AGCGGGCGGGCAGGTGGTGCCGCGAGCGGGCGTCGTCCCCGATTGAGATGAACGGGAAGGGACCTCTTCGGAGCCACGGCCGGCCCGCCGTGGGGTGCGAGGGGAGCCCGCGGGGTCTTGCGGACAACTCACCGGAGGGAGGATGAGGAAAAAAAACCGCCCCGAGTGCGTGCTGTTTGCTGTGGGGTTTGCCCGCCGTAAGTGGTGAGCGATTTCTGTGGGATTTCCAAATGCTATGTCTTTAGAATTTTCTTGGCTTTTTTTCTTTAAGACAGTTTTTATGGGGCTCTCAGGGGTTTTACTGCTTGCTCTCTCCTGCTCCTGCCTGAGCAACACTGAAAATAGGAGGGTTGCCCCTTCTCAAGTGCTTAAGTAGACCTCTCTGCAGCCCTAGAAGACTGTCGCAAATACAGATGAATTTTCTTCTCTTACCCTTTGGTATCAACAAAACCCCAAAAGGCAGCCAGCTAAACAGGTGGAACTGATCTGTGTTGTCCTTCACTGTTTTACAACGCACTAACCTGTGTGTTTGTGGAAAAAAAATATCTTTTATCTTTCCCAGGACTCTGTCCCTCACCTGTAACTCCTGATGCTGCGTAAGACACAGGAGTGTCATTCAAAGCGTAACGGCTGTGGGGCACAGCATGTAGCCCCAGTCCCACCTCGCACTGCCTGACCACGTACTCCCCGTGCACAAGGTGAGCGGTCCCAGACCTGCTGCTTGAAACTTTCAGGTCTGTATTTCCCCACAGGTGCAGGTGAACTCGCACCAGTACCTGGGGGAGAGAGAGTTTTCAGAAGGTGAGGAATTAGCCTGCCAGTCCTGGCCTTTTCTTTGTGGAACTGCACCTGCTGGGAATTAGGAGTCTCCAAACTTTAAAATGAGCAAACAAACAAACAAAAAAATTCCTGACGTAAACTGTGGTGTGGCAACATTACTGGGTGCTGTTAGACTGCTGCCATGTTCCAGTGACAGCTTTTCAGTAGAAATTGGAATTATTTCATTACAGAAAGTCAGTTAAGTGCTTTTGGATTCTTCTTGGCTAAGATTATAGAAAGAACATTAAATCCTATAAACCATGCTTTGTAGTTGACAACACTATAGCCTTACTTTTAACACATAACATAAGAAAAAAACAAACTTTTCACTCCTGATCAGAACAAAAAGAATATAAGAAAATGTAAAAAAAATGTAAGAGCGTTTCTTACATTTCAGCTTTTTATATAACTTTTTTCCATATGTGTTATCAATAAGTATAAATATCAGAACTTAATTAAAGGTATAATAATAATGAGAGGAATATCCAGACATAGTCTGCTAACTGTTTTCTGTTAGAATGATAATTAACAGTGTTAATATTGAAGTGAAAACCAAGAACACTTAATCTCTTCTGCATCTGAGCTAAATTAATATTTTTTCTAGTTACAGTTGTTGAGGGCTAACTATTGCTATGTAACATGTCTAGCAAGCCTCAGTATAGAGAGGCAAAGACCCTGTCCATCATGATTTGTGTTTATTACCTTAGATTCAGATACAGGTAAATTGCACTGGTATAAATCGTATTTTATAGCTCGCTTGCTTGCATGCCATGAAATTCTGTGCCGTTACAATTATATCAGAAACTGTTGCTCACTTCTGAATTCCCAACATAGGTAAGTGGCATTACATTTTTACCTATAAACTCTAAACTGACTTCATCAGTTTGTATTCCATTCTCTCCTCTATGATTTTCATACAGCTCACATCACCATATGATCTGAGAGCCTTCCAGAAACACATTACAGAATCACAGAATCATAGAATGGTTTGGGTTGGAAGGGATCTGAAAGATCATCTAGTTCCACCCCCCCTGCTATGGGCAGGGACACCTCAGGTTGCTCAAAGCCTCATCCAACCTGGCCTTGAACACTGTGGCTGTCACTTTTGTCACATGTGGTTCATTTTCTCCTCTTTCCAAAAGTATTGTTCAGGTTGGATATCTTTGGTTTCTGTATTGAAATAAATAGGTGTAGGGGCCTTCCACCTGAAATGCAACACAATAAAATCTTCGGTGCTTTTTCTCTGTGTTCTGGATCCAGTCTCTAGGAGAGCTGTGTACTTACATGGAAAAATAGAAATAAAATTATTTCCTAAACCCCCAGCGCAGGATTTTCAGGAAAGATTTAACTGGAGGTTTTTTTAAGCACATTTGTAAGCAGTCAGAAAGAAGACACCATGTCAGAATTTGAAAGAAAACTAATAGAAGACTGCTAGCCTTTTCTGCTAAATGCAATATTCTCTCACATGACCATATAGGTTAAAAAAAAAAAAAGTGTTGGTAAGCATTCTTTTCGCTTTCTGATTCCTTTGTTTGAATTAATTTTGAAAATACATAACACCTAAGGAAATTATCATGACCTGTACTGGTAACATTTTCCTCTGAAAATAACGTGTTGCTGTGTTAATAATGCCAGAGTGCTGTAATCTCTTCAAAACACATAGGCTATTGCCCTGAGTCATGCTGAAGTAGCATCAATGAAGCATCTTCTTCTACTTTAATAGGAATTTTCCGCAGCTTGGAATGGAATTGAGGTATGGACAGTACTTAGTCAAACAGATTGAACTTCATCAAGTTACTGTTCTGTTGGACATGTAAGCTTAGCGCGCAGGGTCCTGTACTGAGACTGTTTGAATGTCACAGACCAAAGTGGATTGAGCGTGGCTGGACTCAATGGGCAGAGTAAGTCAGGGTCTGTTTGTATGCACTGCTTGGGCAGCTTAATTCTGTAGGATGTTTATAGTCTCCTCCATGCCTCAAAAGCAGCATGAAATAAAGCACAAAAAATGTTTTGATTGGAATTTCGACAAGTGGATTCAACTGGAAAGGAAAAAAGAGATAATGAATAGGGCTGTGACTTTCTGTAGATGCTCTTGGAAATGAAGATGAGTAAATAATGTTTGATGCAGTACAGAAAAAGGAACTAGCAGAATGCTTCAAACAGAAGTGATGTGGTCAGAGTAATGATCTAGATAAACAAACTTGGGTTGTGGTTTCAGAGTTACTAATTCCAGGGCTGTGCACAGCCCAGTCTCCCATCAGTACTAAATTGATCTGGATCAGGTATGGCCATGGTGTCACGTTGCTCTCACATTAGCTTCTGTCCATGCTACAGAGTTTTTGTTCTGCCTCTGGAAGGACTAACAATACCTGATCTGGTTTTAATGTCTGCTGGTACAAAATTATCCCTTTGACATTTTTTCTGAACAAATTTGAATTGGCAGAATGAGTTAAGTTGCATTAGTGGTTTCCATTTGATGGCTGAGGCGTATTTGATCATTAATAGGAGGCCTACAGTCAGCTTTACTGTATTGTCAGATCATGGCATTTACAGCAGTTAATGGCTGTTGTGTTACGAACCAGGTATTGGTAGAGGTATTGTTACGAGCTGCTGGAGGTAGAGGTATTGGGCCAGTCTAGGTCTGGAAGCAAGAGACCTAAACATGGGTCTTAGTTGCATGGATGGACCAAAGGACTTTGTCTTAGAGATGCCGTATAGAAGTCGTCTAAAATTTATGTGTACCCTGGGTGCTAGGATATACAAAGAGGTTTCAGTCAGACCTGACAGTTGACATACAAGCTTGAGTGGCAGGTAGACTGGTGATGTTATCCACAGGTATGCACAAAGCAGATAATACGAGGCCTTTCATGGAAGAGAAAGAACCGTGTACTAGCTCTGCTGAGCTTTAACTTCCTGCTGGTCATCCACAGGAGAGAGAAGATGGCTATGATTTGAGTTTGGATAGAGGGAGATAGCTCTGGGGAAAGGAGCAGATCTGTAAATCATCTGCAGAGAGATGTTAGTTGTATTTGTATTTCGGATGAGATAACTCAGTGATAACGTGGGAGAATAAAAAGAGAAGACCAAGGATACAGCTCTGTGAGAGTCTGTCAAAGAACACTGGGAAGGAAGGCTTAAATAGGTAAAAGGAACAGATTTTAAGTGAAGGACAGTTGATTGTGTCAGGTCAGGAGAATGAGATTTAAATACATTTTTTTGAGCTCTGTTGAACCTTTGAATGGGTTTGGTTAATCCAGAGTGGAAACGGAGAAGTTTGGATACTGATAGTTAGATGTCCATGGAGTGAGTGTAGAAGTGACACAGAGAGAGAGAGAAAGAGAACACGCGCAGTCATTATAGAGGAAAGTGAGGCTGAGTCAAGGCTTTCATTCATTTGTTTATTTATACCATTTTTTATTGTTAAGGGCAAATAGAAACAGAAGGTGGGTAAACCAAGAAGACTATGTCATGTTTTAGCCATATCATTTTTTAAAAATAATTTTGCTTGTGGAATTTATTCCCTCTAGTGGAAAGCAGATGGCTTCTGGGCTTTTCTCCTTTTGCTTACTAATTTCACAGACCAGAAAGGTAGGAAGAACAAGCATCGTTCTCTCAAACGTCTCCCCTTGGGGCTGTTCAGCTGAAGATGTAGCTTTAACATGCAGCTGAGCCAATCTAATGACTTGTGGCCACTGAAAGGTGGCTTTCTTTTTCGTGGCTGTGTGTTCTGTCCTTTTCTTTGTGCTGATACTGCTACTTATTGGACCTCCTTGTCTGCGGTTTTACTGAGTTCATTTGGCTCATGGAAGTGTCCGAATGAGTGCCAAAATCAGCACAGGCTAGTCAGGAGTGCCCAGCTGGGAGTGGAGTTTTGGGAGATGGGGGATGTCACCTTCTCAGCAGCCATGAACTGTGAGGCCAACTTAGTGTGCCTTCTGGAACTGAACGACTCGAGTACGTTAAGCAGCTCTTCAAGAAACGGAATGGTGAAATTCTCTATACCTACATAAGCAATGAAAGAGTTGGCAATTAATTAAGAAATATGTTGATGATGATGAATGTTAATACAACTCATCCTCATGGGATCAATCTGGCAGCTCACACCTCTGAGAACAGTTTTTTCAGATTCCTTGCAGAATATGCAAACTGGCGGATCCCTGCAGTGAGTTACCGCTGATTCATCTTTTGGCTTAGGATGTATAGTTTCACTGAGATCTGGCTCTATGGTGAGCTGTTTCAAGGAGTTAAACCAGAAGAAAACTATTTTTCACTGTGCTAGCTTTCTGCTCGCTTAATTTCTTGAATCAAACTGGCACCAGTGTTTGTAGAAGTGAGGCAGTAGAATCAGAGTAATTCTGGGCAGTCTAGGTAGACTTTAGTAAAGCCTTTGACACTGTTTCCCACAGCATTCTTCTGGAGAAACTGGCTGCTCATGGCTTGGATGGGCGTACTCTTCACTGTGTAAAAAAAACTGGCTGGATGGCAGGGCCCAAAGAGTGCTGGTGAATGGAGTTAAATCCAGTTGGTGGCCAGTCACAAGTGGTGTTCCCCAGGGCTCAGTATTGGGGCCAGTTCTGTTTAATATCTTTATCAATGATTTGGATGAGGGGATCGAGTGCTCCCTCAGTAAGTTTGCAGATGACACCAAGTTGGGCGGGAGTGTCGATCTGCTCGAGGGTAGGAAGGCTCTGCAGAGGGACCTGGACAGGCTGGATCGATGGGCTGAGGCCAATCGTATGAGGTTCAACAAGGCCACGTGCCGGGTCCTGCACTTGGGTCACAACAACCCCATGCAACGCTGCAGGCTTGGGGAAGAGTGGCTGGAAAGCTGCCTGGCAGAAAAGGACCTGGGGGTGTTGGTCGACAGGCAGCTGAGTATGAGCCGGCAGTGTGCCCAGGTGGCCAAGAAGGCCAACGGCATCCTGGCCTGTATCAGAAATAGTGTGGCCAGCAGGAGGAGGGGAGTGATTGTCCCCCTGTACTTGGCACTGGTGAGGCTGCACCTCGAATACTGTGTCCAGTTTTGGGCCCCTTGCTACAAGAAAGATATTGAGGTGCTGGAGCGCGTCTGAAGAAGAGCAACGAAGCTGGTGAAGGGTCTAGAGAACAAGTCTTATGAGGAGCGGCTGAGGGAACTGGGGCTGTTTAGCCTGGATAAAAGGAGGCTGAGGGAAGAACTTACTGCTCTCTACAACTACCTGGAAGGAGGTTGTAGTGAGGTGGGTGTTGGTCTCTTGTCCCAAGTAACAAGCGATAGGACGAGAAGAAATGGCCTCAAGTTGTGCCAAGGGAGGTTTGGATTGGATATTAGGAAAAAATTCTTCACTGAAAGGGTTGTCAAGCACTGGGACAGGCTGCCCAGGGAAATGGTTGAGTCGCCATTCCTGGAGGTGTTTAAAAGACGTGTAGATGTGGTGCTTAGGGTCGTGGTTTAGTGGTGGACTTTGCAGTGTTAGGTTAACGGTTGGACTTGATCATCTTAAAGGTCTTTTCCAACCTAAATGATTCTAAGAATGCCTACAGGTAGAAGGGGGAAGCAGAATTGCCTTTTCAGCCTTCTGACCACCTTGTTGCAGTGTGAAACTCCACCTTTAGGATGTGGCTTCACAGTTGATTGATCTCATTCTGACTTTTTGATGAAAGAAGCAGTCCTTCTGCCTCTGTGGTATCAGCTCTGTTAAAACAAACCTTGCTTAAAATGACTTGTTTGAATATGTAGTCATGGGGTTACTAGCATCGACACGAAGAATGTAAATCACATTAGGAGTTGAAATGCAAGTTTGGCTTTCTTCTGTAGCTTGGGATGGGGCCCCAAATAGAGTGTTATTAATGAGCTAGTGGGGACTACACTCAGCTCTCTGCTCATTGTCTGCTAACAGCAATTTAAGTCTTGACTGGAGCCTTTTTCCTTTGATATTCCACGATCATTGATTTTTTCCTTTGAACACTGAGTCATTTACCCTAGTCTTCTCCCTGTTAAAGGATAAGCTAATGTGATTACAAAAAATTTTTTTTTTCTGTGATCAGCAGAACAAGTGAAGCCTGGTTTCCTATGGACTTGTCCTAATGCGGCACTGCTGTGTGGATTCTCTTATGTATATTAAGCAGTGTCTGCACACACTTGCCATTTTATCAATGACAACTTTATTAGGGTCTGTTTCATCGATTTGGCTTTGCATTTCACAGAAGTTACCTTTGTACAAATTTAGATGCAATTGGGCAATGGCTTAAACATGCTTTTTTGGCAAGGAAAGGGGGGAAGAAAGGGGACCCACAGGCAGAAACACCAACAGACAGTGTAATTGCATAAGCCTCCTTTCCTTAGGAAATCAGGCTAAAAATGAGTCTTTTGACAGAGACCTCCGCAGAGATCTCAGATCAGGCTACAGAGGCAGGAAGAAAAGTAAATCTTGCTGTTTACCATGTAAAGGCTTCCAGGTACCTGCTGTAACAGATTTCTCATAAGTAAGGCTAAGCCAGCAGTTGGCATTTACTCACTCGGTTACCTTCTCATCTTCAGCAATGTCCCCATCAGGCTTTGGGAACTTGTTTTTTTGCCAAAGTGCACTCATGCATCAGTTGCTTTCATTTATTTTTAATTTAACCTTTATACTTGAATAAATGGCTATGTAGGTAGTAAGACAAGCTGTTAAAGAGACTTGTGGTTTACAGGGCTCTGTTTATGCCAGTGATGGCGTGAAAAATAAAGGCTTTAAATGCAGCCAAGGATACAATACTGTTATTGTAGAAAAGCTAGATTCTAGCTAGATTCTAGGGTTCCATTATAAAGCATCTTCTCTGTGAGACTTTCACTGTGTAATAAATGCTGAGGTATTGTTTTTCTCTCTTTTGTAACTTTACACTAAACTCCTATTACCTTCAAAACTAAAATAAACAATTTGTAAAAGGAAAAACTGGCCTATTTCAGATTTCTGGGCAGATGGCAGTTTATTACAAATGGGTCCAGCTACGAACAAACTTTGCAGATTTGTTCAGATTTGGTCGCTATTCTGAGCTCATCTTGATAGAACTCTGATAGAGTTCTCTTACAAATGCCTTGCCTAACCCCGAACAGGGCAGCTGGATCCTGAAGCCCAGCCACATCGGCTTCTTGGGTCTCCTTCCAGTCACTTGGGCCTTGAAATAAGTCTGTCGTGCCCACAGATGTTAACTTTTTTCCTTGAACTAGTTTACAGCTGGATCAGTTCCCTGATTCTCTGACCCTGTCATTACAGAAATGCTGGTGCTGGAGCAAGGGAGCAGGGAGCGAGCAGTCAATCAGGTTGAACAGGAAATGTGGGACTAGCCTTCCAAGTGGTGATCCAAGTTTATGCTAGATTACAATGACCATGTAAAACATTGGGGGGTGTGAAGGGAGGAGGGAGGGAGGGAGAGAAGGAGGGAGAACATGTCCATCGGACTTAGGGAACTTAGTTATAGACAGACCCCTTCAGCTTTTTCTCCTGAGCATGCATGTGATGCACTTTCTCCTGAGCATGAGCTTCAGTCGCGCTGGCTCCTGCTCGGTGACCTCCATTTCAACTGGTCAGCTGTGTCTGGTGCGTCAGATCATAGGGGATGGACGGAGAAGCTGTGGCCGGGTTGTGACTGTACGGGAGATGCAGACCTTCTCTGTAGAGGAGAATGAACCAGAGACAAGATGTGTGAGTTACTGCAGCATGTGAGATTGCAATGCCTTGTAACCCCCATTGGATAAATATAAAAATTTCTTCACTGTAGAGCAAGATCAAGGGTCTTTGCAGAAAGACTTACTGTACAGAAGCTGTAACTCTCAAGTATAAAGCATTTGTATGTTCAAAATACAGACACAAGCTTTCCTGATGTGACCCCACCCCCAGTGAGATCTGACGTGATCGCACCATCCTGGGCTTAGACCAGGTCCATATAACAAGCAGCTGTTTAAGCTTTAATGGCCTGGTCATCTTATTTCTTGAGGGAGAGGCCTTATTTGCTCAAAGAAGCGTTCTTGTGGAAATAAACCGTGTTCCTTGTTTGCTATCAATTGGCTCCTACCTCATTCCTGAGTTTAAAAAAAAAGGGGGAAGCAAGCATTCACCTACAGACAGAAAAAATACTGCTGCTATAGAGATTTTTCCCCGATGACAGCCATTAGCTGCTGTGTTGCACCCTTCGGACAATCTGTCTGCTAAATGCCAAGTCTCTGCTAGGGAGATCCTCCTAGCCTGATGATTACATTACAAGTGGCAAAGTTAAAACAAAATAGAATTTGATGCTGACTGTCAAATTGTCAGAGCGATTTAAGGCAGTATGTCCTGTGGTTTCAATGTCTCCTTCAAACAGATGCAGCTCGCTGGGATTCTAACAGCACAAAAATTGGGAAATACTGAGAATTGCAAAGGAATTGGCAGAAATGGGGTGCTCAGATCCCTTTCAGTTGCAATGGAATTTGGGCTAGAAACTTGTTTGCTTTTTGACAGTCTTGGCCTCAAAACTTGTTGATGGTAACCCTGAACACAGCGGCTGGCTGTACAGTCACTGTCCGTGTGTTGTGGTGTGTCAGTTCTAATGTTCATACTTGTTCCCCACACATGAGCTTTGCCATAATTAGTCCTCTGTTAAACTCTTAATCCTTTCCACTGGATTTATCCCTTTTTGTTTTCTTCCAGTTTGCCACTTTGGAGATGGCTGCAATTTGCTTTTGATTTTCCGGCCTGCCTTTGTTCTTTAGCTTCTGCAGCCTGCTCCCTGGCTCCTGCTTCGCTTCCCCA
>NW_009195213.1:0-23195 GCF_000690835.1 Fulmarus glacialis | reverse complement strand
TCTATGATTCTATGATTCTATGATACTGTTCCGTCATGTAACATATAAATTCATTATCAATACACATCCATGAAGCCATTCTAAAGAATGCAATCCAGAAAGACTGACAAGTGACTTTCATGAGCTCACTGGCGTTACACAACATTCTGCGTAACAGCAATGAGAAAGTATTACACCAGGAAGAAAAGGTTTACTTATTTTTAAAAGGAGAAAAAGGGAAAAATAAACAGTAAAGATTATACCAGGAGATGACTTTATGCCACTGGGAATGTTAGAAGCAGAGGCCGCAGAGGCAGGAGAGTGTACTTCCAATGTAGTATAACTGGGTATAGGATATTCCAAGTTTAAGCCCTCCTTTTCATCATCTGTAACATCTTCAAAAATCATGCTCCTCAAATAATGTTCTGATTCCATGAAAAAAATAGTAAATTTAGTAATTAGTGTAGACCAAGGAAAAAAAACCCACAATGCAAAAACTATCACTCATATATATTCGTTAGTGGCATATTTATCAGTCAAACCTAGAACAGCCTGTACCCAGATCAGCTGTGCCTCCCTACGGAAGGGCACTACCAGAGCTGCGATGTATGTACCAGCCCGGTACATGTGAACAAAAAGAGTAAACTATGAGTTGCTCTGTGTGAAGCTAATGGACATCTTAAGTATTTTCTTATGTATAAATACAGATGTAGCCATGATTTGATTCTACCCCTTGACTTTGTATTTACTTCATAAGTAGATTAGACTATGTTTTGGTATGAATGTAAAATGGACCTGAAGTATGTACCCCTAGCATGCTCCTTCTTGGCACAGTACATTAGCTGTAAGTAAATAGTCAATTGTTATATAAACAATAAATTATTCAATACATCAGCTCCAGCAAACAGTTAAGCTGATGTAAGCTTTTATTAAAATCAGCAGATATTACAACTAAATAGCCACCAAAACATGCATGAAAAAAGTTTCTTTATATACACAAAGAAAACTGAAGACAAACTTAATATCCTTTTGTATCAGCAAGCAAAGCACTCATAAGCACCATGTTCTGATTTTATGATACAACAGAAATACATATCTTTAAAATCTTTAAATCTTTAAAATCCTATACCCAAGTCCTGCATTATGGTTTTGGAAAAGATCAAAGTATGCAGATATTTTCAAATGCATTTTTGTTGAAGTAGTACCCATAATATTCAGATTTTCTATCTTTGAGTTTTTTTCTCTCTCTCGTATTTCTGATTTTTGGTGCATATTTCAATAACACCTTTTTGGATTGCATTAAACTTCAGTGGTAATTAAAAGTCAGTCAAGTTTAATAGTCAATTGCAAGTTTACTATCCTTCTGTTAACTGAACACATACCATCGTTAATGATCGTAGCATCTTCAGAGAATGAAGGATGAGCACCAAGGTCTGAACTGGCAACCATTTCAACATCTTCTATTATTTTCACTAGCTATAAATGAAACCCAAAAACTAAGTAACAATACATTCTTCAAGGTATTTCTGAGACTTACACTGCAGATATTCATGCAAAGTTTGCTTTAAATACATTTCTTTCCTCAGAATCTTATGAACATTTTAATGAAGTATCCTGATTCAAAACAAAGAAAATAGTTCAGGAATCAAAGTAGCTCCGTAGATTCATTTCATCTAAAGAGTTCAATCTTCTGGACCCTTACTCTGAGAAAAATACATACGAACTGTATTATTCTTGTGAATAGTTTTACTCCTATTGGTCATATTATATTTATTTTAAAAATAGCTGAAGTTTTCCAATATATCTTATCTAAAAACCATAGAAATAAAAATATTTCCATATTCTTCTTAAGTCAGGAGTTTCCTGAAGTTTAAAACTAGAAAGTGAAAACTAAATCTGACTAACCTAGATTGAGACATTTTACTGAACATTATTCTTACAAAGAACAGACTTCAAAACTGATTTATAATACACAAGAAATTGTTATAAAAGGAATGACTAGCTAGTGTGCACTGAAATAAGGGCAAAAAAGAAAATGGGTTTATCTTCAGGATTTGGGTAGATATCCAGAGGAAGGTTTAAAACCCAAATGTAGTTAAATGCTGAAACAAAGAAAGGATATGTGAAGATTTTTTTTTCACTACAGGCTTTCAAAAATCTACCTAGATCATCACCTTGATGAAGGATATACGTGATTAAATAAT
Source organism: Fulmarus glacialis (assembly GCF_000690835.1). Classification (NCBI taxonomy): domain Eukaryota; kingdom Metazoa; phylum Chordata; class Aves; order Procellariiformes; family Procellariidae; genus Fulmarus; species Fulmarus glacialis. Next base: position 21,012 of record NW_009195213.1, on the reverse strand, counting down.
CCACCTTAGTGTAATAATTGTGTGTAGGTGACAAAATGAGGTCCTTACATTTCTGTGAATATATGGAAGGACAGGCAATGGACACTATTAGTTTGAATGATTATACAAAAAGTAGATGCTGTGGAATTACACAGTGCTACTGAGTTCATTTTGTATTAAGCCAGGTCTACAGAAACTGGAAATTGACTTCATTTTCTTGATGTGCAAAGAAAAATACCTTTTTTTACCAGCTAGGTAAAATCGGAACCTACTGGCTCATACTTAGATTAGTCACTCCCTGTTTGCTCTAAATTTAATAAAAAAAGTCAAAGTAATGTGAAGAAATAATTGCCAGCATTCCCCATTTCTCATACACCTAAAGTGAATCAAACCTGAAGTTTTAGGCAAATTAAACTACATTAAACCGTATTAAGATGTCAGTCTGCTGAAAATTTTTAACTTATCGTTATCTGTCATGACCTATAAAATAGTAATTCCTGAATTATATAAAGATCATCCGAATGCACTATGTCCGAAATGCATTTATTTTACTTCTCTATTTAGATTTACAAAGACGTTAAAAATGCAAATATTTTATGAAATAAATAGGAACAGGTTCCAGAAATAGCCACATAACATTCTGCAGAGGCACAACTGCAGAAATCGTTGCCGAAAAGGTCTCCTGCTCAGCCTGAACTTTTGTGCTATTCCATTTTTCCAGTTTCAGAGAAATTAAATATATTCTGCCCACTCACTAAGAACATCACCATTCTGGCCAGCATTTGGTCCATTGTAAGTAACCATGTCAGCCAACAGATGCAGCACTAAATGTGAAAGAACTGTATATTATTCTCGATCTCTCTCAATATATACTAAGCAGATTTGCAAACACATCACTCCAAAATGTAAATTTTGTCTTTAGCTGAAAGAAGTTAAAAAATAAACTGTTTCAGACACAACAGCTAGCAGTCAGAACTCACCAGTTTGGCATTTCTGAAATCCTCCTCCATATTTTCTGTTATGTTCTGTAGTGTCTGTAATTGCATATCCATTTCCTGCTGCTTTGTGAAAAAGTATTCTTTGCCAATTACTTTGGATGGAAGCCCCGAAGAAGAAAAAGTTCTGTCATCTTCATGTACTATGTTCCAAGTTACACTATCTCTAGCAGAATCTGACTTCTTACCTTCCTTTTGCACTTGGCTTGATACACTTTTCAGATGATCATCTTGAAATAAAAAAAAAAAAGAGTGCAGCAACATCATTGAATAAACTGCAAACATTTAAGTACAATGAGTAATCAAACATACCTGTGCTACACCTAATCGTATGTCTTAGGAGGCAGGAATTGTCACAAAAGTAGTCAAATATATAAACGTTTTGATGTGTAAGACTAAAAAAGCAGGAGGTGAGTTGGGGAAAGGCTGCAGGTTTTCTGTGGGAGGTAAGAGTATTACAACAAAAGTGTATAGCTTTTTTTTCCTCATTTAAAAACAAAATGGTTTACCTTTCTTCTGAAGCGCCTTGGGTGGAATTGCATTAGTAACAGAAGCTGCCACGTGATTAAGTTTTGCAGTAGATGGAATTTCAAACTTCTCATTTTGCTGTGCAGTAGCTCTCTCTTCTGCAGTCGCAGGTATCGTGGGCAAATTTTTAAGGATGTCACTGGCTTCAATGTCAATCACACTGATATATTCATGTTCATTCTATACAAGAACAAGATTATGAAGAATTATACAGTATGTGTTTTGCATATATTGTTTACAGTACATTGTTAACCCTTTTCCTGTGTTTACCTCTTACCACTTTGAGTTGAAAGGCTTTTTGTTCTGGAGACAAAATAACTACAATCTCCCCTATGGCATTATACAACTGACTCATCCAGATACAAAGAACCCAAATTCATGAGTTAAGACAAACAGTATACTGAAAATGTATTTTAACCCTATGTACATTGGACCACTAACCAAATCAAGTGCATCTGACAGAAAGGATGGTAAAGGTCTCTCATTCACTTCAGTGGGGAATCTCAGGTTTAAATACATGTCTGGTGGTAGTATCTCAGGGGCACTAGATGATTCTATGAGAAAAGAATAATAGTCAGTATTATTTTTACAGTAAAAGCCACGGAATTTCAGACAAACTGTTTGGAAACAGGTCTGCATTCTCTAAGTGATAGGAAAAGCTTCGATTAGCATTTGTTTTAAAAAATAAAGATAGACAATGTAGCTTAATAGGTTTCTTTAATGTTTGCTTCTAACAATAAATTACTAAATTATTTTTAATTTTGGTGATAAATTAGCAGAAAAATACTCAAAAGATTAAAATCAAAGCAACATGCTGCATCTAAATTGCTATTAATTTCCAATTATCTCCTGAACAGGTTAAAAAAAAAAATAAAGATCTGCATCTTTACTTGATCCAAATATAAGATACTACTCCGCTAGAAAGAACTCTAATAAAGTATATGCAAAGAAGTCATGTGATGTAGTAAAATAATCTTCCAAGTGGAACAACACTGTTGAATTTTAAAAGAAAGGAAAAATTAATATGCTCACTTGGTACCAAAGGGAAAATACTTAGGTACTGAATTCTACGTAGTACAATTTATCAAGGATTTAAAAATGGGGGAGAAAACCCAAACCAAAATAAAAGCTACCTTTTATTTTTTGTTCTACAAACTGACCCAAAAGATGACTGATTGGGAATAAAATTCCTACTTGAGACTGGAACATTGTTACTTGGCATATAGCTATTATACAACTTAGCAGATGCATGGAACAACTGTACAATTAGTTGAGCTACTACAGCTCGGTTTCATGTGGAGCTGTGGTTTGTCTCAACATCCCACTGGTCAATCCATTTGGTCTACATAACACCAACTCCCCAAGACTAAGAGCACTAAAATCAAGCTAAAATCCACAAATGTACCTCCTCATACAGGAATACAAAAGCATAGGTACACTGCACCATGAAAAATTCCAGCCAAACTTTTCATAAAAGTATTATAATTTTTTCACATTTGATTTCAAGAAGTCGGAAAAATTAGCATCCTCTCATCTATATCTTGCATTAAGCTACCTTATGTACAAAAACCATTGTTAAAATTGTAATATTTTTATAGATTTCCCAAACAACAAATGAAGTAGAGAAAGACTGAAGCCACACCTGACACAGGAACAGACATAACTGATTCATTTTTTTGAACTTCAGAAACGTCATTTCCAGCACTGATTCCAACATCCTGATATGATTTGAGCACTTGATAGGGAAAAAATAAAAAAACACCAAAATGCATGAATTAAAGGGAAGTAAAGACACTGATGGCATTATCTGAACGTACATTTCTGATTTCCCAGCTCACAATCAAAGCAAAGTCTGGGGGGAAGAGGCAGGGAAACAATGTCAGTCACATGTGAAACATTGTCTAAAATGCATTTAAGATAAAGTCAAGCTAAGTTAAAAGGAGCTTTCAGAAGAAGTCACAGCAGAACTGACTTACAGAAAGTATGTGGAGGCTCTTAAACAGTTGCATATTTTTATTTATAATTATTTTAACTAATACTTTGTAATTTATATTCCAATATCTTCTGGTTTAATACTTTTTGAAACAAAAAGTTACAGCACAAAAAACTGTTCTTCCCTTTAAAAACTTACTCCATTTTGGAAACTGACCAAATATCATAATTAAGAAGCAGCAATACCAGAAATAGTTGGTTGCTGTAGGTCACAGAGGTACCACTTACCTGGGTGAGTATTTGTACTTGCATCTTGAGTTTCTGCTGGCTTTTTTCCTGTAGATGCCATGTAATGTAGATCAGCTGAAGTAGTAATTGCTTCCCCCATAGTGTCTAAATGTGATAATACATAATAGGTGTCTACAAATAATGCAAGAATTAGAAATCTATGAAAGTAATGATATTAACTCAAAACTAAGGGTTCCAACAGATTTTTCTTTGCATTTCCGACAGATAATTTTAATCTTTCTCTAAGCATACTTCATGAATGATTTCAAGAAAAGTTTGTACTACCTGCCTTATGTGAATATACAACTGTACTAAAACGTACAATGTTACATTGAATTAAAATCAAGGTTCAGTTTGGATATGTTATTTTAAAATTAAATTTTTTTAGTATGCTGTACAACAACAATTTGTTTCATAATTTAAAAGGGGGGAAATATTTATGACATGTATACCTTTATTTCTTTATTGATGTTTCTACAGAGCTTTGCAAGCCAGTATTTCTCTAAGAGAATGGATTGCATTTTGTCCTCTGATAGGACTAAATATTGTGCTGAATTAATGTACTAGAAAGAAGCAGATCTTTCTATAGGCATGGACTCATTTTGCAAGTTAGAAATATTGTAAACATTCAGTTTCTTTTAAAAGAGCCTTAAATATCGTGTAATTAGAATATGCAGGCAAATAAAATTGGAATTGTATCTTTTAAAAACAAATAAACTGATTTAGAATTTGAAAGCATTGTTTACAGCATTCTTCTGATGAATCACATGAACAGAAATCACTGTGAACCATAGTTACCGAAATTCACTCAACATACTGTTATTATTTCGTGAAGTCCATTGTTTATAAACGTAAATACAAGATTATAATTTATTTTTAAGAAAACTTAAAATACTTCTATAATTTTCAGGAGAATTATTCTGAGATTACAGGTAATTGATATGAGATCTTAAGTTTGCCTGCATCCCTCTCCACACCAATCCCTAAAAACTGACTACCCCAAAAAAAGACTGAATATCTGTTGTACATCCTGAAAGGTTTTCCTAATTTTCTGGGGAAAGATCCCACAAGCCATTATGCTGTATTGCCCACAGACTACACAACTTGAGTTTTTAACATCTTGATGACTATAGAGTTTTCCTTTGAAATCTAACAAACTTCTCTTCTCTGTTTATTTTATTTAAGCACTCAAAGCATTTAAAAGACTTGTACTTGCCCACTGAAATGAAAAAATCATCTTGAAGGTAAGATGTAGATTTTGCTTGTTGATCCTAGTGTAAGGAGAAAAAGAATAATCTTAGAAAAATAATTCCAATGCCAATTAAAGGCTTTCTTGATGCTGTTAACTTCCCAATATACCTCCTCTGAGTAATGATTTGCGGGGGGGAGGGAATCATTGTAACGTACTTTTCTTACCCCCCTTTTTTAATTCTTCTCACCCATTCCAACTTAGTGACATTACTGACTGTGTAACATTCTTTCCTGTATGTACCCTGGGGTGATCTGCAGTAACACAAATTCCTCATTTTTCTTCGAGTATATGCTATCTCTGCTGTACCATAATTAACATCTCCCAGGTCTGGTGGGGCTCTCCAGCTGCTGTGCTGGACAGGGAAGTCTCAAAGAAGGTATGGTGTGGACCGGAAATAGAGCCTGCTGCTCTGGATAGTGATCTAACTTTAAATCCTGTACTGTTCTAGCTTGAAATCTGGTACTTGCAAGGATAACGCCCAAATATGTTAAAAGATGTCAAAAAGGCCTAGGCAAACAAACAGTAGAAGTGCATAAATCAAAACCCAGATTGACAAAGAGTTTATCTTCTCAGTTTCCTGGCTGAGACAGAACTGAGACCTTGTCCTCCCCATCCTCACTCTCACATTGTCGTGATCTAGCCTCTTGTGAAAAGGTAATGCCTGGGTCATTTGTCCTAGCACTACTGTTGGGCTAAGCATAAATTTCTTTTTTTTTTTTAAAAGCAATTAGCATTTGTGTATATATTTACTTTAAATGTACATACAGACAAATATCCTATCAAAATAGACAAGTTCATGTCCCAGGAAAAACAAAAGCAACCTTGGAACACTTTATAAAAATAAATCTCTTATTTATAGGAAATGCAAGTATATGAATGAAAGATGTATAGTGTTTCTAGGCTAGATCCTGGAAGAGATTTACATGATTGTTTTGATTTACAGTTTCCTGCTTCCTTCTTTTCTGTTAATACTTGAATGGAAAAGGCAAAGAAAAAAACATCTTTCTATACCCCATTCCCTGGTTCAACAACCGTCATTGTATCAGTAACACTGATGACGGAGTCATCTGGGCAGAAGGACACACTTGGTTTCTTCTTTTCTTCCTTCTCTTTCATTTGTTTCTTATCACGCCTCTTTTGTCTGTCAACATATTAATTACAAATGAAAAATAAGAACTACACTGAAATAATAAAGATACCGACCATTGTTTTCTAAGAAATATTACTATTAAGAAATCTACACTGAAATAAAGGTGGAAAAGACAAACACAACTGTTGCATACAGATCATTTCAAAGCACTACTTCTGCTTACCAGAAATCTACATAAAATTGTTGTAGCAACTCATAAAAATACTTAACAATCACACCTAAATCTGTTAATTGTCTAAAAAGCTAGTTATAGCAAATATTACACACTGCATAACATTCCATATTTATATTCTGTGTATAATAAAATAATCATTATTTTACAAAATGCCTGTAAGGAATCTATAAGAAATACTCCAGCAAGAAACAAACCTCTGTTATCATTGAAACTTTCTAATTAACTATTTTAAAAGTTGCAAATTTTCTTTAATATCTGATAAGTAGTTTATAAGACAACAACTGTAGCTTCAAGCACGTCAGCTGATAATTATCAAAACAGGTATTCTAAACTCCAGCTGCAGTTACTTATGTATCAATTGTTTTTCACCTTAAGAGTGAAAAACTCATCTTAAGAGTTTGCGTTTCCAGTTGCCAGAGTTAAAAGCATCATAATCAGAAGCAAGTGTTCTGTTCTAGATGCAGTGATGCCATTAATTCTTCCATGGAAAACACAGATCTGTGAAACATCAGGAATCTATTGACATATAAAAACTGAACAAAGATATGCATGCAGCTTAAACAAACGGTTTTAACTGCTTGTGCAACCAGTTAACAAAGAATAAATCCAATTTCAAAAGTCATTAATAACATACCTAGCAAAACAAATTTTAGCAGGAGTTCTTCTAATTCCTGTATGGATTCAGAAACAGAGCCTGTATCTTGAATTATTTTGAAAGAGCATAACCCTTTCCTTCTTGAAGATTACTACTAACAGTAATGATATGCAGTGCAGACAGTAGCCTATTAAGATTCATTGTGTGAGCAGCAAAGCATTTCATAGACAGTATGTAGCAAACAGCCAGATGACAAGACTTTAAACCATAGATACCAGTATGAAAAACATTTCCCCTTGAATCTTCTTATCAGCCTTGTAACAGCAACAACCCCTTCATGCCCTAATGCTATACTTCTCCTGCTATGTCTTTACTAATATTTGCTATTTTATTCTCCTGCAATAGAATTACATCCAATCCCACTTCATTTGAAGCTGTTGTAAAAAATCCCACTGATTTCAAAGCTAGAAGGTATAGGTTACCAGTAAGTCTTTCAAAATGAAGACCCACTTTAAAAGTTTGGCTTGCCTTTTTCTATTACTCTGCACATCTCTTAGTTCAAATGGTTCAACATCAGTTTTTAGTAACTGGATAGGTTCAGTTTGGGCTTGTCCAAAGGAAGTACTGGGCACAGTATGATGTTGGTGGCGTTGCTCAAATGCAATGAGATCTTGAAGTGGAATGAGTTTTGGTGCCTGGAAGTGTTCAGAGAGAGAAAGAAGCAAAAATGAAACAGTGATAAAGGAAACAGAGAGGCGAACCCCAGTCAGATTGGATGAACAGAGCAGGTCCAGTTTGGATCTCAGTTATACAAACAAAACTCCATCAATTTGTGGAGAAAGTGAAAATGTAACAGCATCAGACTAGGATCACAGCTAATGTGTACATGTGTAAACTATTTCCTGAAAGTAAACTAAAAGATATTAATTTTCTCCACAGAATGTATTTCACTAATATTTGCATTTCTAATGTATGTAGTTGAGGATGAAGGTAGGAACTGTGCAATGTAAACAAGGACTGAAGAAGCAGCTTTCAAAGAAAAACATTTCCATTCTTTTCAACTGGAATGGGCAAGCATATGAGGGTCTATCAGAACAACATTTTTCAAAACGTCAGGTTCTCAATATCTGGAAGATAAGGTTTTCTTATCAAGCCTTTTAGCATTCCATTTCTGCCCTTACAAAAGAGGATTTTTTACTGCAGTCTTTGTATTTCTGTAAATAATTTTACTTAAATTTCTGTAAAAACCGAACTTTTTTTTACCACATAAATATTATCCAGTATTTTAGATAGTAAATTCCTTACATTCATTATTAATGGGCTGAATGTTGATGAACTATGGGATGTGGAATCAGTCTAAGGTTGTTAAAAACATTTCCAAACTTGCAGCTTGCCTCATATTGATATGCCAATAAGGAGGTACCTTAGTTCCAGATCCCTTCTTGTAGCTGTGCTGAACACTTCCAAATTCCATACTCCAGAAACATTAACTTATTTTTGATGAATGAAACTGAAAAAACAGCTTAGAAAAATATATATAAAAATCAATATATAAAATCCAGTACCTTCTTTTTTTGAGGTAAATCAGCATGGAGTAGTGATATTCCTGTGTGCTGTAGTGTTTCTCTGCAGTCAGTCTCCTTTGTTACAGGTTTAACAGGTATTAAAGTAGTAGTGATTGGCTGTCTTAGAACTGATGGAAGTCTAGGTACTGGGTCAAGTTGCAAGTGCAACAGTGGAATACCAGCCAGGTTATCAGTGATCAGTGCTTTGTCCATATTCACATTTGTAGAGAACTGCTGCCGAGGTGAAACTTCTTGCTGTCCTTCATACTGACCCAGATTCAGGTGTTTGGGAGATCCCTTATGCACAGTTTCTGCCCATCTTTTCTCTTCCTCATGCATTTGCCTTGGGATCTCAGGGTCATATCTCCTTGTGTTCAGATCTGCTGTCGACTCACTCTTTCTTGGTGTGTATGACGACTGATAGTTCCGTAAAGAATCTGATGAACTCCAAGCTACTCGTGGTACTAGGGGTGGTCTAGCAAAAGCTGATGACATTTCTATTGGATGTAAAAATGCCGGTTTGAAATAACCTGATTCAAGCTTAAGCAAAGGAAATCCATTTGAGTAACTCAGGTTTTTTTCAATAGGGATAAGCTTGGGTGTTTTCTGGATGTCTGAGGAGGGAGCTAGGAGATGAAGTGGTTTAGTAGGTGCTGAAGAATGCAAGTCTTGAGACGGTGGCATAAATCCTGTTTCTCTGCTGTGGCTTTCTAATAAGCTTAAAGAAACATTCACATCCAGATGATTCTAAATCAGAAAAGCAAACAAAACAGCATTTACCTTGAAATAGCAACAATGCACTAAATATGCATAAAAACGGTATAAATCTTTTTTGTCTACAGCAATCACTACAAAAATATTTCCTAATTTAACAGGACAGATAACATATCAGATATACAGAACTGTATTCATAAACAACACTTTGATATACCTACTTTTATATGGCCATTGTTGCTTTCATCTCTTAAACTATTCCTTGGTTGAAAATCAAAGCTCTTTTGAGCAGGTTTTCCTTTATCTTCTTGAGTGGGCAGCTGTGTTTTCAGAGACCCATTGTCTTCTGCAGTGTGTGCGGGCTGGCTTCCTTCCAGGTGAGCAGATTGATACGGTTGCAAAATTTGTTGCACATTTGGCAGGTTGGCAAAGGATGACTGCGCTATTTGCATTAAACTCATAAAGTTGATTTGCTGTAGCTGGATACACACACACAAAGTTAACACTGTAAACAACTTTAACAGGAATCTTAGCAAAAATTCTATGTCTAGGCTATGTTATAACTGTTTGTTATCCTGTTAATATAGGTGACAAAATAAACAACATCCCAAAGTTTCAATAATGATTCATTTGTATGATAGTTTATTGTACTGGACTTTCTTTGAAGATATATTAAACACCTGCCACAGACAGGTTATGCTAAAGCAAGACAAATTCCTTCACTTTTTTTGTGAAGTTTGAGTAAATATAAGGTCACACAGAATTGTCTCAATGTACTAACAAAAATGAAATCCTAGTATAGCTGCAAAGTTATTACAGCTTCAGAATTTTTCCTAATCTATACTATTAGACCACACTGCATTATGTGAACTAAAACATACTCAAACTTTTGTTATTATATTACTCATTTTCTTGAGTCAAAAGCAAGAGTTAAGCCTAAAATAAGTTTTCACAGTAGTTCACGTGGAACTGGAAATCTCTTTCAAAAACAACCACTCACAGAATACCTTTAAAACAGCAATTATCCGCACTGTTTTAAATAATACAGTTTATACTGTGAACACTATTTTCAATGATGAGATGCTCTCACCTGAACTAACTTAAACATTTCATCTTGGAACATCTGCCTGACAGTTTCTGATGTGTTTAGTTTCTCTTCTGTAGGGACTTCTTTCTTGACTTCTTGCTTCTTTGCACAAATGGAAATATTTGAGGCAACGCTTGACATAGTTGACACAGCAGTGTGAGAAGGCTGACCATGACTTAGAGAAATCTCTATATTACTTGAGAAGGACAAGAACAAAACTATTAAAAAAATTCATAGTTCAGAACACCTACACTAGGTTGTCTTAAATCAGTCCAGAAAATCTTAAAGATATCTTCATTTTTCTAAAGCATAATTGATTTGTAGGAACAATTTAATAATTAACACTGCACAATCTTCATTGGAGAGCATGTGTAACAACCTTTCCTTAATGCTTCCTAATACACTGAATGAAAAACAGTAGTAAAGATGTAAGATCTAACTGATTTTTTAAACAAAGGTATCTGAAATGTTATCCTCCCTACAGATACTGGCAGGAAACAATGACTTGACAGAAAGAGGGCCTGGTTAGTCATAAAACCAAACAGCTGACGGAAAATGGAGGAGGACATTATTAGCTGAAATAAGAGAGATGGCAGATTCACTTTCATTTAAATAATTAAATGTGTCTTTGTATATATGGAGTTAAAAATCAACAAGAAAATTTCAGAGCAGAAAACAATTAAAGTTAAAATAACATGTACCAGTTAATACAATATATTGAATTTTCTCACAGAGATAATTAGATCTTATAGTAGGTAAAGACTATTAAGTAGATGAAGTCCTCATATGAAGAAGAGAGAGTTAGAATTCAAATTAAGTCATAAAAAACTGAAGGACTTTACCTACATCAACAAAAATTGACCCAAGAGAAATTTCTCTATTTAAGAAAAATGCTGATATTGCTACAGATACAGGCAACCTTTGGAGGATTTCTAACAACTGAACAGGATGGCCTCCAAGCATTTAAAGAAATGAAGCATAAAGCAATCGCTAATGAGTAATACTGAAAAGGTTTTGGATATGTAATAGATGTGAAATCTTTTGGAAAACAATTAGAATGTCTTAAGCATGGCATGAAACCCTACAAGTTGGAGAAATTTGTTTTTAAAAGAAGCTGGCATGAAAAACTTAAGAATGAAATGAGATGAGAGACACAAAAATGGAATCCAAAGGGACGAGTACTTCAGGTCATCCTCAAAACTGAGAAAACTCATAGAGGACTGTTCTAGAAGTGAAAGCCAGAGATCAACTCCTGACCCCTTTTCCCAATTCCAACCTTCTCCCTCTTTATAGAAATACTATGTATATGTTCATGGTATATAGCAGTTGCTGTAGGACATACACATTTTAATAATTTTATAAAAGTATGAATATAAGTTTATAATGTTATTGTTTAGGTGCTTTATGTAACAATGTATCTTCTATAGTAATATTATATAATTATAATGATTCTGTCTGGAACCAGAAAACACAAGTATCACTTCTCTTGAAATCTAGAAACTCTGAATTAACTTGCTTGATTCATGTGATATTCTGGACAACAGGCAAGAGTACATGATCCTCAAGGATTACAGTACAAAAAGGTTTCAGGAAAGGCTACTTAGTACTACAGTTTGCAGGTACAATATACTATACCTGCAAATATTTTGTAATCAAATCTACACATAATGTTATTTCAGACTGAAAATTTAATAGGGGTAGTCCATTTTTTATTATATAAAACATTATAGGTTTATCTTACCTGGGAACTTCTGCATCTTGTTCTGAAGAGAATGAGTGAGAAATGGTGCTGGTAACAACCTCAGTCATGCTATAAGGAAAGAAAAAATTAGTAAATACTACAATAATTTGTTACACTGTTTATTTTCATTTTATATACATTTATATACCTATATGTGTGCGTGTGTGCGTGTGTGCGTGTGTGCGTGTGTGTATAACCTCCTAAAAAAGTATTTTCATTAGTATGAGATAAAATACCTGGAAGTCACCTGAGCAGAGCTATACTGATCTGCATTGCTTTAATTACTGCATTACACTGCAATTTGAGCTGGCAAATATTGACATTCATGCTTTGTCTCCCTAGCAATCAGAAACTGACTCAAACAAAAGCACTGAAAAGGTTCTGGCTATTCAACACAAACAGCAAGCAAAAAAGAGGTTGATCTGAGTTGACAAAAGAAGAGAAAATTCAATTTAAGCAATACTGTTAATATCATTGAAATCTGCATTCCTAAAAAAGAAAGCCAATATCATAAGAAATCCTTGAGGGGCATCTTATGTGCAATTATTTTTGTTTCTTTCAAAAAAAAAAAACCAAACAGTTTAAAATAGAGGATTCTAAGTCTTTCTAAAATTAAGCCTTAAAAAAGTTTTCCACAGACATTATACATACACAGGAATATTTATTTATATGCCATCACAATTAATAAGACTTTCTAAATATTAAGACATTCAGGCACTGTTCCTCCACATTCAGCAGAGGAAAAGGTCTCATTACTACAAACAAATTCGGTGGATTCAAGAAGAAAGCTAACTGAAATATAAAACCAGGTTGGCATTTTTCTATCATTAAAACAAATGGAAAAATCTCAGAAGACCACGATTCCTCACAGTAAACATAAAGAACCCTGTGTTTACAGAACATAAAGATCTTCCCTTGAAAAACTTCAGAGAAATCAAACTGAGCAGTAATCTATTCAAACAGATGATGTGACAGTCAAGTTTATGGACTGTTTCTATAATTTTATATACATTATGTTATAAATGTAGAGATATTTTAAACCATAAATTTTAAAAAGATCATAACGAAGTAAATTTCTTAAGTTGTGTAAAATACCTCCCTCCCTCTTTCAGGAGCTAACAAGTTTATCGCTCATATCCATGTTTATCTCACCTTCTGCTTCTCTCTTTCTTCTATATTGTGTAACAAATTAACTGCTAAGTTTCCTAGAATAACAGCTCTCCACCTGTATTTAGCCTGAAGATGCTGCTCCTATTTCAAGTCTGGGGAAGTAACTGTGTATCTGAAAGTTTTTTCAGTTATTCTCTATCCTTTACCCAGATACAAAAATACATCTTCCGGGAAACCATGCCTCTTTTATTTGATCATCACTAAAATAACCACTCATCCACCCAAGCACTTTGTATATGTGAAATGCCTGTATATGTGAAATAGGAAATGACTGAAATTTTGTTTCAAACTATGAGTTTGTTGCTATAAACAACAGCAAGAACCCATTGACACTTCACTGGATACCAAAGTTAACAAAACTACTTCAGATTTTTAAACAAAGTTAAAAGAGAAATTAAAACAACAAAAAAAAGTCTCTCACGCATTCTGTTCACCCTTTCCTTCCTTTGTTTTTTCCACCTTTTGGTCTTCCTGGGGATTATCTACATCTGAAATGGAGACGTGCTGGAATATAAAAAGATGCAGCTGAACTTGTAAATTTTTATAACCCCCTTCTGCTTCAATAAAGTTTTATTTTATTAGCCTAAGGCAAACATACTTTTGATTAATCAGTCACTTGAAATAATCTGATTGAAAAATAATCAAAATACATCAAAGGACAGCTACAGATCAGAAATAAGGAGATAATAGATTCATCTGAGCATCTTTCTTTTTAAGTCATTATTATGAGTTTTTATTCACAAATTCATACCCATATAGTACCCTGGAAATATACTCTGCTAATCTCGTACCTCTTAGGTAAGGACGAAAATGTGGAAACAACCCTATTATACATAAACTATTTACAAACTAAGAAATTGAAACAAATGCAGGATTTTACACATGCCACAGGTTCACTATAGTAAAATGCACTATAGAGTTGAAGACCATAACACATTTATTGTTTCTAATCCCATTAACAGCACTGAATCTAGAGTATTAGAGGCAAGTAAACCGCTGGTATTGCTATTCACATTTCAGCATAATAGCCCTTAGCCAACTTCAAAGAAAGGAGACTTATAACCAAAGATGATGCATGAAAAAACAAGGCTTGTTTACAGATCCACATTGAGTTTTCAGATAGGAGCAAAATAAACATCTTTATATATTTAATTTAAAAACAAGCAAGCATGCAAACAAGAGATAGAATCTTTACTTAACCACCCTGTGGCAACTTCAGAGACAGCACACATTTTTAAAGAAAAAAAAAGTTGTTAATACAGTTTTCTAGTGTAACAAAATACACATAAGAATCTGATCTATGAAGCACAAGACCATCTGTTGGTTTTTTTTTTTAATTTACATGTTTTTATATGCGTGTGTGCATACATAAACTTATATATTTATATGTAGTTACACCTCATATGGATTTAATGTGATTTATATACAATTATATATATTACATATATAGGCACACACACATTTAGTTCTACAAACAGTGAATCAGTTTTCAAAAGTGCTCACAGCAGATCTTACTTTACTGCTGTCTACTACTTGTAACTTTTACTATTGATTTAAGCAGGGGAAAAAAATCACCAATCCTAAATGCTTTAAGCATTTCTTTAAGCTCAATTTCTGAAGTATATTGAGGAATTCAGTATATTTTGAAAAGAGTATTCATAACAATTTGGTGCTTCTATGCAATATGATAACTTGCCTTTCCTCTTTGAGGTTCTACAGGTTTGATTTTGACGGAGCTATTGGAGCTCTTTGGAGTTTCATATGGCTCTTCAAAGAACTCTACAAAATAAACAAAATTACTCTGAATCAGAAAACTACATGACATACAGCACTGTTATGTGATTTCTGTCAACTGGTCACATTAGTCCACTTTTTCCCTAGCAGGGAGAAAGGGGTTGAGAATCTTTCAGGAAATTCAAAATCTGTGTTATTACTAGTGATGATGCATGCACCAGAGGAAAAAAACCCAACAACTTATTTTTCATGTTATTTTCACATACTTAACCCATACATACTCAGCTCTTACAATTTTCAAATCATATTTTACACAGTTGCATGAATATTTTTGGAATGAAAGTAAATGATAGAATTAAGTATGTTAATATACATTGTCCTATCTCTATAGCAAAAAGAAGTTACATAAGTGAAAAACTGATCAGAAAGTCTTGAGAAAAGTCTTGTATAAAATTTAGTTATAATACAAAATGGATACAATAATAATTGCAACAGAACAGAATGTAAGCTTATTTACATTTTTTTAATTAAACAGAGGGGCATATAATCCTGTTCAGGCAAAACTCCTACTGTTTTTTATGTCAGACCGTAGTAAAAGAATATACCATAAAAACTAACCTCCATTTTCTGATGTTACATCTAACTCCTCCTGAACAAATGGTCCCACCTCATTAAGATCTTCAGTCATATGAGGTACAGAATAATTCCCATAATTAATTTCCTTCTTATCAAAATATTTTGACTTTGTAGATATTCTGGTAATTGGAATTACAAAAGGTAATTAACAATGGAAATAATGTAAGTATCTGATTTAGTTTAAGTACACTCACTGTTCCTCTCAGATTGCAGGCTAGTGCATAATTGTAAAATAAACACTGCTGTGATATAATCAATGTTCATGTAAATTTTCTCTCTGAATTTCACTTAGGCCAAGATTAATATTATTTTTTGGCATAGCTGTAATTTTTTAGTGATACTAATGGCACAGTCTTTCAGACAGGCTGTTTCCAGAAAAATGTAACCAACATATATGATCTACCAAAAATGGAAGACATAAACTGCACCACCACTTCAAAATCATTTGGTTAAGATTACATTTATCTCCCTCACAGAAACTTCCTTTATTAATTAAAAAAAAAAAAAAAAAATTCTTGCCAGAGAAGACACACAATAATGTCTCAGAATACTAATGCCAAAGATCTTTTGTTTCTTTAGCGCAGCAGCGGATGAAGAAAAATGTTAAGGAATCTCCATCTCCAGAACTGTGTAAGATATTAACAAACAAAATATTTACTGCCTTTTCCATCTATTTTTCTGACATGCACACATACGAACACAGCTAGATTACAGATCCAGGGAAAAATAAACTAAAGTTGTGAACTCTCATCTCAACATAAGGAAAATTGCACTAAAGGGAGCAGAAGTTAACTGAATTCTTTGAGAAAACTGTGATATCAACTGTATCAGAAATCTAGATTCCATTTCCACATCACTAAGTTTATAAACAACCATGTACAATTCACTTCATATGCAACAGCTACATTGTTTTTTACCTAGAAGTACGTCTGCTAATGGAGAATATTTAATCTGCTTCATGCAGCTGTAAACAATATTCCTGAGTTTGATTTTGCACTCAAAATTAAACATGTATATAACATGTAGTAACAGTAGAACTCTTTATACTGACATCCTGCTTAGCTGAGGAATTATGACCAACTAGAGTTCTTAGGTTAAAAAAAAAAATTACCCAAAACCGGTTTCACAAAGATCATCATAGGCTTGGACACTCTGGACATCAAGTGGAGGACTGGCCACCATGGAAGAGACTTCATCCATACTACTTTCTTTCTCTGTCCTAGACTGGGCTTCCGATAGAGATGCAAATTCTTTCAGATATTGATTATCCAGACTCTAATAATAATAATAATAATAATAATAATAATAATAATTCACTAGTTAAAAAAAAGATACCTGATACTTTAAAAAAACCCCAACGATTTCATATAGTATGTTTATAATCCCGACGATACCACATAGTATGTTTAGAGTATAGTATGCTTACTTCATATAGTATGCTTAACTTCATATCCTTTTCTCTATTATAGATCTGAGAAATTCTGGATTTATAGTTAACTGTGGAACCTGAGTTTTGCCCCTTCTTGCATTAAGTGAAGCAATGGTCCTCTGAATTACCCAAAGGAAACAGCGTCAACTGAGCGTCAGTTGTCAAAGACACTATGTGACAAATATACTCTATACAAACATATACAATAAGATTTGGCCTGCATCACCTGTAATACAAAACTGGTACTAAACTACCCTGAATTATTATCACTGAAGACAGTATGAGAGGCAAAAAGCCATACATAATCATGCAGTTAGATGCATGCACAAAATTTTGATAGTAAGTTACAAGTAAAATACAGGTGGCACTTGTCAGAAAACACAAACCAAAACCAAGAGAAAATCTCTTTTCATCTGGGAGAAAAGCCTTCTCAAAAAAACCCCACAACCCTCTCCCCTCAAAGGCTTTCATGTAGACGTAATTAAAGAGGGTAAGTGATCCAGCTGTCCCTAAATATAAAATAAAGTAATAGACATCAGGAGGTTCTGGCAATTCTCTTCTTTTATATTAACACATCCAGCTCTGTGTAACAGTGCTAAATAAAAATTCAAAATTCACTTTTCACCAATCTTTAAATAGTTTAAATACTTCAGTCAGACTGTATCTGCACTGTCCTCAAAAACAAATGAATCTAAATTCAAGTTTCCCCTGATAAACTATTTCTTTATTCTTTGTCTTGTTTTTCCATATTCTATCTCCAACACTAGGTTTCTTCAAAGATGATGTCTAAAACTAGACACGATGGCCTAACTTGTCAGAACTTGCTCAAATAAAGTGGTATCTAGATAAATGAGTTGGATTTTAAACAGGACTTACAAAGAGAACTTTAATCTCCAACCAAAGTCTTACTACAAACAGAATTCCAGTATTCCTGGAATGTTTCTCTTTTCCTAGCAACCCTTAAAAGACAGGCTATTAATCAATATTCCAGGTTTTACTGAGAACAGAACTATGAGGTAAAAGATATGTGTGATTTTCTTCACTGGCATAACTAACTCACACATTTCATTGACACTTATCCCATCCTTTTTCTTACCTTAAATTTTATGCACTTTGCTTGAGATCCATCTCTGTATAGCTGTTGTAACAGCCATAAAGAAGTAAGGACAGCAGCTGCTGATGTTTTCACATGTATCATTGGGAGAATGTCTTCTAAGGAATCTTGTTCGTTGGAACCACAGAGCGGTCTTTTATCAGACCATCTGATCATCCACTCAAGCAATTTTGCAATATTGCTCAATGTACCCATCAATTCTACAGCTAGTTCTTCTCCTGGTACAGTATCAACTATATCAACAGTTTTGTAAATGTATTTAGAAGTTGCCTGGGTTTGCAGGCTAGAGAAAGTATGGTTAGAAACGGTCTGGCTTGCTGGTGCAAAAGTGACTCCTTGATTGTCACTCTGAGCTCTGTAAATTGATTTGTGTTTTAAACCAAATAATCCTTCATTAAGTCCTTTCATTAGGTTACGCAGAGCAGGTTCTGTTGTCTGTACAATGGTTGGATTTTCCAACATATTTTGGTTTTCATTACAGACAGACACTGTTTCAGGATCGCAAGATGCCAGGGTGACAGTATAGCAAGACCCTGCTCTGAACACACTTTGGCTTCTAGTTTTGCCTTGTCGACGTTTTAGTGTTGTATGAACATCGAAAAAGAGAGAGTTTAATTCATGCTCTCGAAGAAGTCCAGAAAAGCTAGTAAGAAATGGAATTCCGAGGTCACTGTACTTTATCAGGTCTCTCTCAAGAACATAACTCAAAAAGAGTTCTAAAAAAATAACATATTCATCATCATCACGTTCAAATTCCCATGCACCAACTACAGGCAAATTACATTGACTATGCGTATCTTTTCCATACACTTTGTCTTTATGTTTTGTTTTCCAGTTAAAAGCTTTTATCTTGCATGTGGCATTTTTGCTACGTATTTCTCCTTGTCTCTGATGTTCATTATCCCTGTAAGACAACAAACAAACATAAGTACTGTTAAATCCATTTTAAGAAGAATTAAGAATAATTAAGGAAGAAGAATGTAAAATCCATTTTAAGAAGAATTACATGAAAAAATAAGTAAATGCAACATTAGCTCTTTTTCTTCCTTTATTGTTAAAAACAGGAAACTAACAAAACCAAATTTACATTAATACAATGTTAAGGTGGCAAATTAATCAAATGCAAAATCCATAGTTTTTACACAGACAGCAACTCAGCAGTATCATATATGAATTTGGTCATAGCCAATAATAATTTACACTTCAAGAATATATTAGCCACATAGTAACTGATACAATATTGGTAGTTCTAAGATTTGGTAAATCTGTAATTCTTCATTTGATAAATTACCCAAAGTGACAATTATCCTGTTTGGTGAAAAGAGTACTTGAACAGTGTCGTGGTTTAACCTGGCAGGCAGCCAAATACCACGCAGCCGTTCACTCACTCCCACAGTAAGAGACAACATTTTTTTTTTTTTTTTTTAAAAAAAATAGAAAGCTTTCTGCTGCAATTTTTTCCATACCTTTGGAGTGAAGGTGTTTGAGCACTCGTTCCTTCAGTAAACAAAGCATCAGAAAGTGCATCTGCTGTGTCAGCATCACTATATACCTGAGGATTCCCAAGATCACTAAGTGTGCTTCTGCTTAAACTAGTGCCTAATGAGAATGTGTCGTAACAGTGTTCCTCATCATCTGCTGCTCCTTCTTCTGCTGGCTCCCAAATATTAGTTTCTATGGGGCCTATGTTCTTTATTACACGTCTCAAGGCCTTCATTCTCATTTTTTCAGTAGCTTGTATAACAATTGACATCATTTCTTCATTTTCAGGACCTATCCAAAGAAAGAAAACCAAGAGATTTTAAATGCAAACTTCTCAATTTCCTCTTATTCTCTTGAATTGAGATATGAATGAACTTTGAATCATCATAAATTATAGCAATTTAGAAATACAGACAGAAACTGTGATAAAGTGAAGAAACACCATCAACTTAGAAATCAATATATTCTGTTATTGGTATAGACATATCAGACAGAAAATACAGTATTTGCCATAAAACTTTCTCGAAGTTGCCTAACTGAAAACTATAATAATTGTTTTACATGGGGTATTAATGAAAATATTGTCACAAGTTAATTAATAAGTAGGGTAAAAAAGAATGTTTGTTTAATATTTCCTGAAGAAGGATGCACACTACCTTTAACAATACTGTGTCTGAGTCGCTGCTGAAGACCATGATATTTATCTCTTAGTGGAACCCTTATATCTTCAGGATTAGGAAATGCTTTTACAAAAATCTCTGCCACCTGCACAAAATAAAGTATCTTTTCAAGTAGCTAACACACAAGAAGGATACCATTTTCAACAGAACTTACATCACCAGAAAGTCTAACTAGTAGCATTTATATGGAGAAGAAACTTTTGTGATAATATCTATTGCTTTTTTTCTATCTTTAATGTCTTTTACCTTTTTCACTGGTGGCAATTCTCCAAGCAGACTTAAAATTACATCTTGAACTAATTCTTCAACATTCATGAACCTGCAGAAAGGAAGCATTCGACAAGCCCACTCCACTGCGTTCAGACAATGCTCAACTGTGGAGGCATCGTACTCGTTCTTCTTCAGATCCTAAAAATAACCACCTTGCTATAGAAACATTAATTGATATGAACAATATATTTCAACTAAATTATTCATGCATTGCAAATTGTAATGATCCCTAGCCAAAAGAAAATAAAACCAACTAACTTAACAGCTAAGCAGAGAAGTATATGATGCTAGGAGACAGATCAAGGTTGTAATGGACCATAGCTTATATCAAAAAAAGAAAGGAAAAAAAAAAAAGCTTTTTTAAACCAGCTTAGGAAATAATTTCATTAAGACGCTGCTGAAGAGTAATTTATGGACTGATGGGTGGACTGTCCAGTGGATGAGTAAATGGCTGGATGGTCACATCCAGAGGTCAACAGCTCAATGTCCAGATGGA
>NW_009195212.1:0-1052 GCF_000690835.1 Fulmarus glacialis | reverse complement strand
CCTGCCCTAACCCCCCCCTCCCGGGGGTCTTTTCCATGTGGATCCCATTATCATAATTTGCTCCTAGTATAAGGGGGATTAAAGCGATTAGAATGAAAATAATTAAATGATCTTTCAATTTACCCCTTCGTGCTGGTTGCAAGTGGAAAGGGAGAGGGGACTATACCTAGAGTAACCGAGACAGCGTTTGTGATTTCTTTTTGAAGGGGTCTATTTTTAAAAGAAAGGACAAAAAGGGGGGGGGGGGACGACTCTGTCAACTGTTTTCCAAACACTAGATTAATGCTGGCCAGACCTTTGTCGTAACGTGACCCTACTGTTTTCAAATGTGTTTTCCAACCTGTAATCGTCTGTTAAGTCTCAGCGTTGAATAATGAAAGCAAAACAAAACAAAAAAAAATGCTCGGAAGCTCTGGGGTTTTGTTGCTGTTTTGGAGATTGGAAGGTGGAGAAAATGTTTTGGAGGTTTGTTTGTTTGTTTGGGTTTTTTTCCTGCGACAAGCGAAATCCCTGTATTTCATCATTTGGAATAAAGCCATAACCTGACTAAAGGATTTAAACATTTGAAAATAAGAGACGGATTTTAATCTGATGAAGGGATAACCGTTTCTTCAGCCACTTTTTCCAAGGAAAGTGCTCTGAACAAGTGACAAAACTGCTTATATATACGCATACACTCACACTATAGCTGTGTGTTCATCTATGTATCTTTATGAATACGTACCTCAGTCGTTACTGTTTTCGTTTACATAGATGAAATTAAGAGCTTAGAACCATGTCCGAGAAAAGGTAAAAATTCAAAGATTAATTAGTCACAAGCGCCTTCGCTTTCTTCTTTTTCTTTCTTTTCTTTTTTTACTAGTTTGGCAATCTGGATATCTTAATGCTTTTTTTTTTTTTTTTTTTTTTTAGTAATGTTAACATTAAAGAGAGTATTAAAACGTAGGGACCCACCTGGGGAGATTGGCGTGGTAGACTTTCAATGGCAAAAGAAGGCAACTGCCCTCATTGGCGCCCGGCTTGATGTTGCTGGCAGCGGCCCCCGGTGAGCC
>NW_009195211.1:1007-1213 GCF_000690835.1 Fulmarus glacialis | reverse complement strand
CGCCGGTGTGCTCAGGGCAGCACGGGTGCTGCCGGCACGCTGGCAGTGTCCGTGGGGCTGCGCGCAGGCAGTGAGCTCAGTGCAGCGCAGCATGTGCTGGCAGCGTGCTTGGGCTGCCTGCGGGGTGGTGCAGTGACAGCGTGCTCATTGCACTGCATATGTAGGCAGTGCGCTGGCAGCGTACCCAGCGCAGTGTGTGCAGGCAG
>NW_009195211.1:515-789 GCF_000690835.1 Fulmarus glacialis | reverse complement strand
AAGCCGGCAGTGCCCTGGCAGTGCTCAGTGCAGCATGGGCAGGCTGTGGGGCAGTGCACTGGCAGGGCGGTTTGTGCAGGCAGCTTGGGGCAATGCACAGGCAGCGTGGGGACAGCAGGCTGCCAGTGCATGGGGCAGCGCCCTGGCAGTGTGCTCCGTGCAGCGTGCTGGCAGTGCGTGGCACACTGGCAGTATGCAGGCGGCGAGGGCCGGCTGCAGGGCAGTGCCCTGGCGCTGCTCAGTGCAGTGTGGGCAGTGTGGGGGGAGCGCCCTC
>NW_009195211.1:0-214 GCF_000690835.1 Fulmarus glacialis | reverse complement strand
CGGGCAGGGTGCTGCAGTGCCTGGGCAGCACGGTGTGCACTGGCAGGGCACTGCACAGCCCCACTGCACAGACTGCACGTGCCGCATGCAGGCAGCGACCCAGTTCCTGGCAGCCTCCCACAGGCCCCTCCGGCAGCCCGGGGTCACTCCCAGCCCCCAGCACCCTCGTGCTGCTCCCGCAGGCCAGAGCTGCCAGAGGCTGGGTGCTCACGTG
>NW_009195210.1:1565-2000 GCF_000690835.1 Fulmarus glacialis | reverse complement strand
GAAGCGGCTCTTTAGATCCTCCCCGGCCCAAGCCTCCCCTGCCATGGATGCCTCGGGGGCTCTTGCTTCGGCTCCCTCCTCCGCGGCTCCCTCGGGCTCCCGCAGCCCCATGTTCCCCCCAGGAGCTGACAGAGAGGAGTGGGGACCGAGGTTCAATTGTGCCCCTTCCACCTCTGCCGCAGCCTCGCAGGCGATGCCAGCGTCTGGCCGGGAGAGGAAGGCCAACTATGACGAGACTGAGACGCTGGTCTGGAATGTGGTCCGGCATTTCAGCGCCCTGTATGGGTCTGAAGCCCTGCGGGCGCACCCCGTGCGGCGGAAGCAGCTCTGGACCCAAATCCAAAGCCGTGTCAACTTCCTGGGATACACCGAACGCTCCATCGACGACCTCAAGCACAAGTGGCGTGACCTGCGGTTGGACGTCAAGAAAAAGAT
>NW_009195210.1:424-1464 GCF_000690835.1 Fulmarus glacialis | reverse complement strand
CGACTCGGAGCCCGAAATCATCTTGGACCCAGGTCAGTCGTGGTGGTTCTCTGGGGGGAGGAGAGTTGGAGTAGCAGAGTCCTGTGCTGCGTTCTCCGAGTGATGTCCAGCCTGGTAATGTCACCAGGCCGCGGTCCCCTCGAGCTCCGGGGTCTGCCGAGCGTTTGCGTTCTGTGCCAGTCGGCGCGGCGTGGATTGTGGAAGGAGACTTTGGGTTTTTGCTCTCGTGCGCGAGATTACAGCATCCGGCAGGGCCGTGGTCCTGTTGTATCTGAGTAGCAAAGCACCAGGGTTGGAAACTGCGTGCGCTGGAATTAAAAATCCACTGTGGAAATAACCTGGGATCAACAGGAACACTTCAAACTTTGTGGGAGCGGGTCTTTTTTGTTTTTTTTTTTCCTTATCCTTTCTTTAATTTGATACAGTGCCTGGTCTTGCTGGATACCGTCTAAAGGCAGCCGGTAAAAGACGGGATGGGATTTTATTTCCCCCGTTCCTTTCAGGGTCAGTGTCCCCCACGGTTAGCTGAGGTCGGAGGGAGCGGGAGCAGCTGCTTCAGGGCAGAGTCACACCGTACTCCCGCAGCATCTCACACCCGGGTGCCGTGCGTGGCCGGGGGGTGTGTGGGGGGGCCGGGGGGAGCCGGTGGGTCCCTGGGCGGGCTGTGCCTTCTCGGGGGGGCTGCGCCTCTGGCCCCTCTGTCACCTGCAGAGCAAACCTGTGTCTCGGCCTCCCGCAAAGCGCAGAGCCCTCTTGCTGGTCCTGCTCTTGGGTAACGCCTGTTTAGCTCAAATGCCCAAAAGATGCTCAGGGGGAAGATGTTGGTGAAAGACCCGACGTCGGTCTTGCAGTAGTGCTGAGCTGGGCCCACGGGTACACCCCAGCTGGGCTTTGTTGCTGGCCAGGAGGCAGGTAGCCCCCCTACCCTTTCATTTCAACAAAGGGCATGTGTCCGGCTTCGTTGTGTCCCCAGGTGACACCGGGGTTAGTTGTTCCTGCTCCTTCCTCTGCTCTTTGGTTTCAGCTCGGCCCGTCAGGTT
>NW_009195210.1:0-364 GCF_000690835.1 Fulmarus glacialis | reverse complement strand
GCGGTGTGGGTCTCGTTTCGCTCGGTTCAGGCTTGGGCTGTCTCTGAACCAGACGCCCGTCTTGCTGCAACGCAGAAAACCTCTGGGCTGGAGGAAGAAGTCCTGCGGGACATTTAGGGGATGCCAACCCCCTCGGGGCTGGGCGAGTGTCAGGACGGTCCTGGAGGGGCGAGGACGAGCGATCGCGCGGGCTGGCCTTGCAGGAGGAGCAGCTGTCTCCCCCACACAGCGTCGCTCCCCTGCAGATTCCCGTGGGACCCTTCTTCTGGGGAGCCCCATCCGCCATTCCGCGGGGGCACATGAGCCGCCGGTGCTGTCGTCTCAGCGGCTGAGGCTGGATTCTCTCTGTCCCGCAGATCTGTTC
>NW_009195209.1:19769-23994 GCF_000690835.1 Fulmarus glacialis | reverse complement strand
GTGCGCCGGTCTGTGGTGGAGTTCAGCGGGAACGGCCTTGCCAAGGCACGTGTGCGTGTATGTGTCCTGGGGAGATACAGGGTTCTGCAATTCCTGCAAATGGAAGGGTCCGCACCAGTCTTTTCCGGGAAAGTAAAGAGCATGGCCGTAGGTGTGGGTGTGCACACGTGTGCAAATCGGGGAGAGTGGAAGGGCACAGAAAGGCACGTGTGCACTTTTGCATATTGGAGGTGTGCTGAGGGACTGGCCTTGCACACACGGATTTAAGAGGCCTATAGAGGAAATGACCCTGCACATGGTTATGTGTACACGTATGTTGCATGGCAGAAGGGTTTTCTGTGCAGAGGTGTGTGCTAGTGTATATTGGGGGTGTTTTTTTTTAATGGTACTTTGCAGGTGTGGAAGAAAGGCGGTACAGAAGGGCAAGTCCTGCACTTGGGTAATGAATGCATCTATATACTTAAGAGGTGCAGAGAGGGTGATCCCACATACACACAAAGAAGGGGGCAGTGAAGAGATCCCATTCGTGGGGGGAAATGGTGGGAATTTGTCGACTCAGCACAGGGTAATATGTGCACAAAGTGATACAAGAAACATATATGCAAGCTGGTAGTGAGAATGCTTTTTCCACTCGCATAGATGTGTTCAGGGGGTTGTTGAAAGACTTGATTTTGTATATGGTCACCTGCACAGGGCTGCAGGAACAGGCCTCAGATGTGTGTGCATACAGACAATATGGAAGCAATGGCACCAGAAGGGTGGCATGAATACACATGGTGTGGGCAGAATAATATATATTCATACCACACAGCAAAGTAAGTGGGAAGATCAAATGATTCCACAAGCACATAGACATATGCAGAGTGTAGAGATTGTAAAGAGAAGTGTTCCAGGCTCTTTGATTTTGAAAATCATCACTTTAGAAATGTGAATGTAGAATATACAGGTGGTATCATTTGTTTGTGAAACACTGATAAAGGAGTGTCTCATGCCCTTGAGACTGCTAACATATAGTAACCACTTGGTTACTAGTGGCAACAAACTTAAAATTGTATTGCTAGGACATTACAGCTCTGCTTGAAGGAATATACTGTTGATGTTTGAAGGGACTTTGCCATTACTTGTTGACAGTGAATGCTATGTGAAAATACAGAATTATTTTTGCATTTACAGGCTCAGAATAGGTCGGAGTCAAGATAGAATTCTGTCTGTTTTTAAACTGTGATGTAGAAATACATCACGTTTCTTTACAAATCACAATCCAACTTAACCTGAAAAACAATAAACTGGTTTAATTTCCCCATGTAGTTAACACTTATATGGGATTGTTATCAGTCCTTTTGCTAGGGTAAGTGTTTTGGTTCTTCAGAAAAACACGTTAAAACTGACAGCAATAGAAAAACTGTGTTTGCACCAAGGCCTGTGTGTAGCTTACTTGCAGGTTTTTGAAACTATTGTGTTACAGAGGTTTAAGGCAGTACTAAAAATAATTCTGCTTTGGGGTTTACTGAAACCTAATGTTAACAGAAGTTGAAATGCACAAATAGCATGAATTCTGGTCCGTTCATATGCCTTTGAAGTATCTTCACATCTACCTCCGAAATTATTTCAGAAGACCATTATTGCAGCCAATAGCAACTGTAACTAAATGTGATCTGTGTGGCCAGAAAGATGTGTGATCTAGCAATTCAATTCTGGTAGATCTGTAGTTATGGTGAACCATAAGATTTTTATGGTTTTTTACAACTTACAGACTTATTATTTTAGGAGATGGTATTTTCTGGATTTGGATTGAAGGATTCTAGAATTTTAGACACTGCTTGAAGATCAAGGAGGACAGAAAACTATTCTGATTTTTAAAAGCCTGCTTTGCATAAATGAAAAGATTACTGCTTTGTCACAGAGGAAGTGATGGTTCTAGCTCAGGCAGGTAACTTGGAGTAAGTAGACTTTGCGTAAGCTCACTTTGTTACTTCCTTATTCTGTGCCCTTTTACTTTGGCTTCTCAGTTTATGTAGTATAGAATATGTATGCAGCAGTAGCTGATGTGAAGAGTCTTGTGAGAGGTTTGCTTCTAACAATACTAACATTATTCATGCAGTTTCAAAGACAAGATTATAGGGATGTCAGAAGTGGCCTTCACATCTTGAACATGAATTTGAATTAGTAGCTGTTTTTACATATGCAATGACAGGATGCTCAGAACCGTTTCTAAAAAGAGGTTGTTTTAGAAATGAGAAAGCAGTGGTTCTGTTAGATCTGAATCTAGCTAATGTGGTTTCAGATTTCAGTCAGTGATACAGGATAACATGCTCTCTGACCTACCTATATACAGTATCCGAAATCCTGCAAAGTACTCTCTACATTTTCAACATGAGGTACTGAATTTCTGACATACATTTAAAATATTTCAAGCCTGTTGGACAGAAAGAAAGACAAGATTAAATTAAACCAGCCATCATACATGCACATAACTGCAGATGTTTTCAGCATGAGAAAATAATTAATTTGCCTGAAGGATTATCATCTGACCCCCATTTTCAAATGTAAAACAGTGATTAATTAACATACTACTTTTGAAGTAAGGTTCAAATGTAAATTCAAATGAAGGGGCTCAGCGTAAGCCGAATAATATCTATTACTTTATGGCTGAATCCATAGAACTCAGCTTAATTTGTCATGATAGTAATCAAATGCTGATTAATCCAGGCTGTGTCTATTCTACTGAGGTTGGTTGGGGTAGCCATAGCTGCTTTGCTTGAGTAAATGAGAAATGTCATTTCTTATGAGCTTAGTCATGGCAGCCATCTTTGCTTTTTGCCACTTCAGTTTCATTCTGAAAGGCAGTGTAAACTGCTCTCTCAGGAATCATAGTTATTGGAGTTAAACCAGAAAAAACATCACTGCCAGTCATAATTTTGCAGAGCCATAATGGATTGCAAGTGGAGACTGGAAATGTCTCTTACCTTTGACCACTTGGGATTCCTAATCACCCTAACATGACTATTATACCAAAACATTGTTTCATTATGTGTGATAAAACCTAAACTAATCTGTGTTAAAAATAGGGAAATCTTTGAAAAGTTGCTGAATTTTGTAGGTTTCATAAGAGTGGAATGTCAGAATAGCCTTTCTTTTAAAAATTTACCAAAAAAAATTAAATGTAATATAAAAGGAGCATGAAATTGGATGTCAATATTGTCATGCTTGCATAGCAGATTCTCAGAAAGAGCCTCCCTAGCTGCCAAAACCAGTAGAGAGATTGAAACTGCTCCACCTGAGCCAGAGATGAGCAATCCTTGTGCATTAATCTGGAAAAAGCTTATTTGCCATTAAACTGGAGTAAAATCTGACATAACGTCAGATTTCATACCAAAAGGACAGTACTTACTTAAAATCCAGTTATTTTCGGAAGGAGAACAACAAAAAACTTATGAATAGCTGGTCTGATACCCTCTGCTACCAACTTAGTAGTTTCTGTTTGGGGAGAGAGGAAATTTGGGTTATTTGGGGGGAGTTATTGCTGCATCCTTTTTTAATAGGCTTTTCTTTAAAATGTTTTTTCCAATTGCTAAATGAAAATAAAACCCACAATAAAGACACCAAGGCAAAATGGTAAACAGAGGATAGGTAAACATTAAAAATTATTACATAGTTTAATCAGCTACTAAAGAAGCTGTAAAATTGGATTAGAGAAAATGTCTTGTTACAGTAACTGTTGATGTTTCTTGTAAAAATACTGAGTTTCTGTGGCATTTCAATTGTTAGAAATCCTTTTTTTTCCTCAATAGCCTCCAAATTGCCTGATGATAATCAACATCCTTATATGTCTGTTTGCCTCCAAAAGTTGTCTTACTGTAACCTAATATTGTATTATTGAATATCTTGATGTACTTTGGCCTGCAAAGTAGTGTGGAAGGGTTTAGAAGTCAATGTTTAACTCACTTTACCTCACCAAAGTGTGTTTAACAGATATGTAAACTGACTTGAGCAAAAACTTTCTATTTTTGTTCACAGAGTCTATCAGTGGATGTATCTTTTAGCAGTTTGTTCCATTGTGTGGTTTTGGAATAGGAGATTTTTTTTCTTTCATTTACTAAGGGATCAATAATTTTTCTACTTATACAGAAGTTTCCATCTGAACAGGACAAAGTCATTTTACTGTTTAATTACAGTAGAACGTCATAATACTTAAATATTGTTTATATAGAATTTTTATATATTA
>NW_009195209.1:0-19552 GCF_000690835.1 Fulmarus glacialis | reverse complement strand
CCCCCCGCTATTGTTTCAGGAAGTGTATTTCAAAAATCTTTCAAAACAGAAACAAAAGGAAGTCATGGAGAAGAATGGAAACAACCACAAACTTCGTGTTTGTGTTGCTACTTGCAACCGTGCTGATTATTCAAAATTAGCTCCCATTATGTTTGGTATTAAGGCAGAACCACAATTCTTTGAGCTTGATGTCGTAGTGCTTGGTTCCCACCTGATTGATGACTATGGGTAAGGTGAATTTTTGTATCTCTGCCATTCTGTTTCTGGGGTGTTAGCGATAACATCATGAATGTTAGGTAACAAAATCCTTGTCATCGTGAATGTACACAACAAAATTTTACTTATATTTTTTCAGATTTTATTTCGTTTTGCAGCTCCTTCAGAAATTGCATATTTCTTCCCCCCCCCCACCCCCCCCAACCAATCTTGGAATTATGGAAAGTTTTGTGTAAATGATATTCAACAGGATCACAGACTATATGAAATGAGACACTCAATTCATTCAGATTTCACTAAGAATCTGGTGATTATTGAATGAAAATGTGCTATAGTTTTTTAATTTTCACAGAGAAAGGATAATCTTCAGTCACTTTAAGTTGCAGCTCTTCCGCTTTTGGAGAAAGTACTTATATAGCCCATATCCTAGGGGAATATTGTCAGTTCTTACTTCCAGGATTGTGGAGGAAGGAAAGGGTGGTTGTCTCTTTCTGACAAAATGAATAACTGATAGATATATTAGGTATGGTTTGGCAGGAGAGGTTAGGATCCCCTCTGTAACACCCTATAAGTAAGTAGTCAGATCACCTGCCTGGGAGGATGGAATGTTTTGGTCCAAATCCCTTCCTTTGGAAGAACTTCCCACATTCAGGGTGAATATTCTCCTATTTGCTGGGGAAAAGGCAGAAGGAACAGCATGCATATTCTTGCTGGGGTTGTGGTTGTTCCTTGGTTTTGCCTAGGCTGAATTTACCAGATTGGGCCCAGTAGGTGAAATAGATAGGGAAACCCTTACTTTGCACATCAAAATCAGACTTTTGGATAAGGCTTGCAGCATATCAGCATTGTTGAGCTTTTAGAAATGTTATGCATATCTTCCAGTAAAGACACTTTTTAGACTTTCCAATGAGAAAATTCGGCACTTTATAAGTTAGGGTGTGAGGAAGTTATATTATCTCAAACTACTAAGACAGGAAGGTCCACTGCTGCCCATTCTCAGTTCTCTGTTCCTTGCTTTGTCCTGGAGATTGTTTCCATCTAATAACGTGACATGGCAAGGGAAATTCAACACCAGAGAACTAACCTGATTTAAAAAAAAAAAAACACAACACAACAACAACAAAAAAAAACCCAACCAAAAAACCCAATCAAACTTTGTGCCAGGTTAGCATGTTGAATTGCATCCTGTCTGATTTGAGAAATAAGGTAATCTCATTTCATTTGCTGAAGAGAAGAAACATGGGCCTGATTTTACTATAGTCCTGAACCCTTTGCTGTCTGCAAGACTTGTGCAACATAATATGAAATACTACTTTTCCAATTCCAAGGTGTTTAACACCTGTCTTTCTGATGTGAATGATTTGTAATGCACAAAGCAATAGAAATTTTGATCTGTTAGTTGTTTTGTGGTAAGTATTCTTAAACCCCGGTACTGCTTGGGGTTTTTTTGGTACCTAGCCCTGCACTCCTTAATCTGGGGGATCCTAGAGAATTAGTGGGTCCTTGAAACGTGTGTGTCCCCGTGATTTGAGTAGGGTAATCAACAGTAGCAGAATTCAAATGATAGTGATCCTGTGAAATGTTTCATACTGAAACGTTTGGAGGATAGTAAAAGAAACAAAACACCAGAAATACAGTCTTGTTTGTTCCCTAGATTTTGATCTTTCAGAAGGGAAAGAATGTAGAAGAAGAGAGAAGAAAGTTATTTGATGTAGGGAAAAAGGCAGGTCTATGAAGGGTAATTGTAAATCCAGTTGGAAATTTAATGCAGTTTATGCTGTAAAAATCTGAGCTGCTTCACTTAGTCATATAAAAAGGATTTGCCTTTCAAAAAACCAAATTATCTGACAAGTTACTTGTAGGAATATATCCTGTGTGTTACAGCAGTGAGCAGAATTGAGTAGATAGATAGGGTTTTCTTTAGTTATGCAGAATGGAGATTGCTTCTTTACTTGACCTGGAGCACTTTATAGTCTTTGCTATCTTTGCTCAGCTTGCAGATCATGAGAATGTGAGTAGCGGAGTCGATTTAATGAAAATTAAATCTGATTTAAATCAGTTTAAAAGTGTAATCCTTTGAATAAGACAGTGAATGTGTTAATGAGTTGAAGACAAAATCGGAAAACTTCTGGATTTTTTCTCTCTTATTCCAACCAGAATGTGCAGACTACTTAGGTCAGGTTTAGTGAATGTGGAAGACAGGAAATCTTATACAGATGTATGATCTGTCATATTTCAAATACTTAACTGTAAACAATAACAATTCTCAGTATTCAAGGAATGTTTTAACTTTCTCATTACGGAATGAAGCTGGTAGTACACGTGGAAAACCTTTTTTGTTTAGTGCGAAAGCCTGTTTCCTTTGAACTTAAGGCCTTTCTGTGCAGTTCTTAAGTCTATGAGTATCTAAGTCTTGATACAACTCAAATACAGAATCTGAAAAATGGATGCTAGCTGCAAGATGTTTTCCTTGAACATACAGACCGCAGCTTTGCATATCTGTTGTACTTACACATTTGTCCAGCAAAGTTGATATATTGGTGAGGAGTCAACATACCTTTCCTGAAAGGAAATCATGCCATATCTATCTCCGAAAGGCTCTGCAAACACATGAACAAAGAGTTTGATTTCTGAGGGTTTCTAGAACATGTTCAGCAAGGCTCCTCACTAAAGGTGTCTAGAAAAACTTGATGCTTGGAATATGAGAGAAGATCTTCATATGGATGAGAACATTCTGTTAAAATCTTAAAAACTCGTTTTGTCAATGAAGGAGATGTGATAAGCAGGCCTTTGTTCAAACCCAATACAACTATTCTAATATGCAGTTGTTTTGTCAAGCTATGTTGCTGTAAAACCAAGTTGTATTTACTCTAACCCTTTTCCTGTTACCTTCAGTAATACCTATCGTATGATTGAACAAGATGACTTCGATATTCATACAAGATTGCACACCATTGTGAGAGGGGAGGATGAGGCAGCTATGGTGGAGTCAGTGGGCCTTGCATTAGTCAAGTTACCGGATGTCCTGAACCGCCTGAAACCTGACATAATGATAGTCCACGGGGACAGATTTGATGCTTTGGCCCTGGCCACATCTGCAGCCCTGATGAATATTCGCATTCTTCACATTGAAGGTGGGGAAGTCAGTGGGACCATTGATGACTCTATCAGACATGCTATAACGAAACTAGCCCATTACCACGTGTGCTGCACAAGGAGTGCAGAGCAGCATTTGATAGCCATGTGTGAAGACCATGACCGCATCCTTTTAGCAGGCTGTCCCTCATATGACAAGCTTCTCTCTGCCAAAAATAAGGACTACATGAGTATTATACACATGTGGCTAGGTGAGCAGTCCACTTTTTATGTTTTTCATATGACTTTCAACACTAGACAAACTCAGTAACTCGGTTATCAGTCTATGGGATCTGTTCACCAGTGGCTCTGAGAAAGGCACAGGAAAGAAACAGATGGATTTCTTGCTAGTAAGTTTAAGTTTGCTTAATTGGAGATGATTATCAAGCATCAACCTGCTTCTCAGAAAAATAGTGTATTTCGTAATAGTATCTACTATTTCTTCTTTCTACATTTTCTTTTTCTTTTGATCTGTGTTCTACCTTGTATAGCTGGAAAGCTACAAATCTGTCCTAGTAAACACATCTGGTCTTTTTGCCAAATCAAAAAAATAACTCCTTAAATGGGTAATTCCTCTGAGCTGAACAATTTAAAAACAGAACAGTCTTATATGAACAGTTATTTTGGTGTAAAGGATGTATTTAAATAGAAGCAGAGCTGTTCAGGGCTAATCTAAAAAAAATCAAAGGGAATTTACATTATGAACATTCTTTTGAGGAATGCACTGCAACAGGGCAACATGCGCCAAAGGCTTTTGGTGTTTCATATTCATTTACTTACAAATAATTCCTGTAAACAATGGGGTTTTGTGTTTGCTTTTTATCTTTGACAAAGCAATCTCCTATGCGGCACATTAACCTGTGTAATTGGAAGCTGGAATCTTCTTTGAGCAGTAGGTGAATATTTTGCAGATAAACTTTTTTATCAAATGTACTAAAATAAGTATGACTGACTTTTTTAAAGCAATGGGAATTAAGTCTTCGCTTGAGGATGGAGAACTGACAGAAAACCTGAGCAGCTTCAGGGCTTTGGTGTTATTCCAGATTTACACTGGTGTGAGAACAGGCTTTTGACCCTGGTATAGTCTTGCAAAGCTGTAGATGTAGGCCTGCAAGTTAACAGTTTGTTGGGGTTTAGGTAGTGGTCTCTAAAGTTGTAAGACTTGCTTATACAGGCAAATAACAAGCTAGATCCTCCTGATACTCCCTTGAGTTTTATTGTTGCATTGAAATTTATGTGTTATCCCATTCAGTGCCTTGACTGTTCAGGCTTTCACATTGGTAGTTTCAAAAGTATGTCTTCCCTTCCTCTTACTATTTTATGCTAATAAAAAACCTTTTCCTGGGCTCCATTTGGACAGGTGAAGATGTCAAAACCAGAGATTATATAGTTGCTTTGCAACATCCTGTAACCACAGATATTAAACATTCCATAAAGATGTTTGAGCTGACTCTAGATGCGCTCATCTCCTTCAACAAGAGAACACTTGTTCTATTCCCTAATGTGGATGCAGGTGAGTAAAATACCTTCATGACAGAGAGGCTCATAACAGATAATCTTTAAAGCATATAATGGTTCTTATGGAGTGCCTTTGTCCCAGATGGAAATAGCTGGTCTCAGCATCAGGTGTGCACCTGCTGCAGCTCTGTGTTTACATTGCTGGAGGACATTTCAGCTTTTCAGTGTGGGGAGGAAGATGAAGGGAAACCATGTGACATGTAGAAGCAATATTAGCGCCTCTTAACTGAAAACTACAAAAAGATTTTTGCAGTGGATTTTGGGATCAAACTTGGGCTTAGGTGCCCAGCTCTGCAACTTACACTATGAGGATAAAAAGAGAACAAAAACAACTCAGAACTGGCAACTCAATGAACAGCTACTAGCTCCTTTGCATGTTTGGACTTCAGTTTAACGATAGAACTTGAATCATTTATTCTACTTCATGTTTTTCTGTAGGAAGTAAAGAGATGGTTCGGGTGATGAGGAAGAAGGGCATTGAACATCATCCCAATTTTCGAGCAGTAAAGCATGTCCCATTTGACCAGTTCATTCAGCTAGTTGCTCACGCTGGTTGTATGATTGGTAACAGCAGTTGTGGTGTCAGAGAGGTGGGAGCGTTTGGTACACCTGTCATAAACCTGGGGACACGTCAGACAGGAAGAGAAACAGGTACATGTTTGCTTAACTACTTTAATTTCCTCATGGTTCTGAGGTTTTTTTGTTCCACAGGATAAAGTCAAATGAATGCCTGGCAGAGGCCATCTTGCAGTATCAGTGCAACATAATTTTTGACCCATTTTAAAGCTTCACTGGCTATTCCTGTATCCTGTTAGTGCTGCGTGTGTGTTTTACGTAAGATAATGAGGCTTTTATCTATAGACAAGTTAAAATGTATCTCCATTTGCAGTGGATTCCATTTAGCAGAATATGCAACTAATTGTTTTCCTTTATAGCTAGTTTGATATTTGACATGTATTAAAATTTCACTTTAAAAAAATACGAACTTTTCACCACTTCAGGAAGTAACTGTATTGTGGTATTTCAGATATGCAGATATGACACAAATAGCCATTTACCGCCTATTTTTATTCATGCATTTTAAATTTAATAATAGAATTCTGTTGAAAGCTAATATTCTACTCTCTAGTGTTTTGTAATGCATGGCGGCATATCATAGGAGTCACCATTGCTTTATTGGTAGCAAGGGGAAGCACATAGAAGAGCGATGTCCATCTGACTGGAGTCTTTCCTGCTTAGAGGAAACAAAAATAATTATTTCTTCATTTCTAAGGCAATTCTTATCCTCTAATGTAATTTGAGGAGCTGACCTGTCCTATTATGTTAACTTTTGTCACCTAGGTGAAAACGTTCTTCACGTTCGTGATGCTGATACACAGGATAAGATTCTGCATGCTCTGCAGCTGCAGTTTGGTAAGCAGTATCCATGGTAAGTACATTCATCTTGTTTCATTGGAGGGGATGTTAAAGCAGTAGAGTAAAAGTCATTTAGTCCCGACGTGGTTCATCATATTTGACTGGAGCGCACTAGTCTGAGGTTACAAATTATTTTTCATTTTACATGCCTCATTCAGAATCATAGTGCAATGTCCAGTATGCAGATTAGTGTTTATAGGGCAAAACATTACTAGTAATATTTTGATATAACTAGTAATTTAACATCCAACAGAAAGTCAAGAGGACAAAATTTGTATGTTAGCTTAGACTAGCATGATGAAGAGAGCTTGTTCCATAGGAGCAGCATGGGGGAGAACATCCTGTCTGCCTTTGACTTGTGCCTGAAGGACACACAACTTTATAGCTGGATTGACCTCAGGCATGATACGTAGAGAGTCCTGAGTACAAATTTCCAGAGGAGCTGCAGGATTATAGCAAGATGCTTTTCGTTATTCTTCAGCCATACAGTATTGACCCTCTGTTCTTTAACGTGTAAGTTCTTAAAAACTTCAAGAGATAATATTTGTCTAATTAAGGACAAAAATTAAAAGTATATTTCTTACGAACTTCAGTAGAGTAACAGAACCGAATTCTGTAATACCAAATGTCTGACACCATGTATGATGATACTTTAAAACCAGATTTATATGTTACAAACTGACATGAATGTACCATTTACTATTACGTAGTTGTCATCTGTGTGATAAGTACATCTTGCCTGGACATGTAGCACATATGGAAACTTTCCATAATTTTAGAACTTTATTATGTGGGCCCTTTCATTAAACTCTTAACTTTTTTTATTTACTTTTTTTTTGCATCATTAGCTTTCCAGTTTTCTACATTCCATGTTTCATATTCCAAAATGGAGCTAATGCCCAACTTGGACAATCTGTAATGTGATCTTCAAATTACTGACACTACCTATCATATCCCATGACAGACTCGAGTAGTGTGAGCTGTAGTATTGTCATAGTAGCCGTATCATAATTTTTTAATGACACAGTGTTACAGCCTTCAGTCATATAAAGAAGTTTATAGATTGCAGTGTTATTTCCAAATAAATTGATTTTTTTTTTCATATTATAGCTCAAAAATATATGGAGATGGTAATGCTGTTCCAAGGATTTTGAAGTTCCTCAAATCTATTGACCTCAAAGAGCCATTGCAAAAGAAATTCTGTTTTCCTCCTGTCAAAGACAATATCTCTCAAGATATTGACCATATTCTAGAGACACAGAGTGCTCTGGCTGTGGATCTAGGTGGAACAAATCTCCGAGTAGCAATTGTCAGTATGAAGGTAAATATTCTGTTGTGCTTTTAGATATTCTGCAAACTCCATTGGGCTTTGTGGTTTTGTACCTACAGTGGGGATATGGGTTTATGACGCAAAAGAACTCCAAAATAAAGCAGTCCTACTGGCTTTTGCTGTTGAGGGGTAAAGTAGATTTTTCCCTCATTTGTTGCATCTCTCATACAGTCTTGATACAATTTGCCTGCTGATTTGCTCTTCTAAAGCTGCTGTTAAACTAGCAAAGCCCATTTGCTGGTGCATGGTCCTAGCTGCTACCTGTCTGTAGGAAGTCATACAGACCTTGAAGAACAGGACAGCTTTCAGATGTGTTGGTTCCCCATAAAAGGTGGCTCAGTTCACCCTGCAACTTTTTGTATGTCAAGCAAAAAACGGAAATGCTCCAAGAGCAGTCTTTACTTTCCTGCTGCCTTCCACAGCCATGTAATGGACACGTGGAACCATTTTGAGCAACAACCAGCATCTAGCAAAGCAGTTTACTGAGGGAGAGTATGGGTTCACGGTGGGTGGATTCAGGATACAGATTTTTGCATCTCTTCTACCAAGAGAAGAACAGCCAGTAATCAAAACTTCTCAGTATCTTCCTGCATAGAAGCATAATCAGTAAGATGTACCAAGCCACAGCTGGAACAGTGTTCACTGGAATGCATCACACCACAGAGATGTAGACCAATTGGAGAGAGAATCAGGAATAAAAAACCAATAATTATTACAGACATGGAAAACAGGGGAAAAGTTGAAGAAACTAGAATTGTTTAATCTAGAGAAGAGGAAACTGACTGGGGGAAAAAAAAAAGCCTTCAGATATGTAGAAGCCTCTTCCATGAAGAGAAAAATCAGATTCACTTGTGCATGAACAAGTAGTAAAGCATTAAAACATTAGAAGGGCAAATTATTTTAAAGTTTTTCTTATTATCCAGCTTAGCTGGGTAATAGTTCAAAGAGAAGGCTGGAATAGATAGTCTGGAAGGGTATGGTGTCTTTATTGCCGAAGTAGTAGGAACTGGTTTAAAAAGGTCACTTAAAACCAGCTGAATTATAGTTCCTTGCATTGGAAAAGGGTGGTGGATTTGAGTTGTATGACAATCTTCTAAAATTCCTATCAGGTTTTTGCTTTGTTTTTTTTAATTGTGTTGACTGTGTCCTTTGATGTATGAGAAGAGATGCTTGATGGTTTAATACCATCATCAGAGTGAGTAGAATTTGATACATACTCTAGAATCCATAGAGACTTTAAAGACTGAGCGAGTTCTGAGTCTGAAGTGCCTCTCTTTCTGTAAAAGTAACCCATTTGAATAGGGCTGAAGTTATAGCCTTGTAAAGGCTGTACGGAGAGATATTCAGTGTGATTTAATGGTCTCCATGCTCAGAAGTTCCTCCATCCGTTTCTCTGGTAATGGCACAGTACGAAGCTTTCCTTTGCCTGTGTCATAGCACTAATAAGTATGCATTGCTTGCATAGCTCTGCCATAGACAACATATTACAAATGTTTGACAGCTAACTTAGAAAGATGAAAGCTCATACTCGGCAAACAACAAAAACTGAAGTCTTAAAAAACAGCAAGTGAAGCTACCAAAATTGCATCAGTATCAATCTGGTGCCAGATCACTTGCAAAGGCATTGTATAGTGAAACAGTAAATATACCCATGACCATGAGCTGATTATCCAGATCATGGAAAACCCGCAAAATTTCTATTTAAACTTGTGAGCTTCAAGCTTATGGGATAAAAATTACTTGGTGATGGTGTAAAAATACTTGAAATAATTCTTATTCAGGTTGATAAATGAAAGGATAGTTAGGACTGAAGAATTTTAACTCATTTAGATACCCGTCGTCTTGTTTGGGGGGAAAAAAGCCCCATAAAAATCCCGAACTCTGCAGCACTTTAAAGATGTGAATAAAACTCATGTTGAGAAATCTTTGGCTTTTATTCTCAATGGGATTGTACAATTACTCCTACTGTTACACTGTATACTTCCAGATAATTAGATCAGTTAGACATAGTTTCCCAGAAAGAAAAGTAAGTTGCCTGCAGAAAAATGAAGGGCTATGTAAATTGACCTGGTATGGTCCAGAATTTTTGCATTTATTTAAAAGGAGATGTCCGGCACATCTTTAAGGTCTTACAGAAAACATTTAAAAGTGTAATTTTTTTAGAAGTAAAATTGACACTGTGTTTTCTGCCAACACAGAAAAAAATGAATTTTAAAAAATCCTGTCCATTTTGCAGAGTGTAGCTTGAGGTGGCATTTATGAAAGTTGAAATGTTAGCAAGTCAGAGCAAAAAGGATCGAACTTTCATAATTAAATTTACACAACAGATATAAGCATTTAACAGGAAATGGCAGAGTTGAAGGTGTAGTTTTCTTTTCATGAAGAAAATAACTGAGTTTTCAAAAGCTCCTTTTAAAAGCTGTTGTGTCTTCTGATAATGTTTGCTGCAACCTTGTCTTCCAAAATAACTTCCTCTGATTCCCCTTCCCCTCCAAACCAGAAGTGAAGAGGAAACTAAACATCATAAAAATTCCCAAACCCTATTGCTCATGTAATGCTGAGACGGTGGGATCTAATACTCAAAACCATTGACGTCGTGGAATTTTCTAAGTTACTTCGCCAACAATGACTCGGCCATGTTGCATATAGACTGTCTTTGTAACTCCTTTTTGCTTACCTGTATTAATACACTGCTGTTCACTTAGATATATTGTAGAGTACTGGGGATATAATAGGGAGAATAACATCTCTGAACAGCATAGCTTCTGCAGTTTCCTGGCTTAATCCTGCAATATTAACATTACATTAAGATTGGTTCCTTAGTACCCACAGATTCAGGGATGTATAATGACTGCTTTCATTACCACTCCTAGGGTTGAAAATAATCCCTTCCTCCTGGACCCACCTTTCCCCATACAACATACATCACAGTAGATGGTACTCCAGAAGTATTTCAGGTGACTCAGAAGTACAATTGCTTAGAAGAAAGTTATTTCTGAAAGGATAGTAAATTTGCATTGAAATTTCTAGCATTTCTCTTTGGCTGACTCTCCTCCTGCTGGTAAAATAGCAGTGTCTGTCACACCATGCAAAACTTTCATGTAGTCAAATCGGAAACATTTTATTCTTCAAACACTGTGGGTTTTCTGTCCTTTTTAGCAATAGCTACTCTTACTTTTTTTTTAACACTTTTTACTATTTAGTTTAAGTGCATTGCTATATCACTGTTTACTAAGTGTTTTGCAGTATCATGGTTTACTCCTAACAACACTGCCAGTAGCTCCTGTGGTATTTCTTTACACAATCCATGTGTTCCTTAAAATATGTATTTTATTTCAGACAGGGGAGGTTGATTACAGAAGCAGAATGTAATGCCTCATCTTGCAAACTTGTCCCTCAGAGTTGTCAGGAATCTTGCACAGAACCCCCTGTAGGACCAAGATCTAAGGCATGCTTCTGTATTTTTTTTAAAAGAGAGAAGTTACGATTGTCCATTTTCAAGTTGACCTGTAGTTTAAATTGAAGAGAAATTTCATCATGAAGTACATTTCTATGGGGCATGTTTTGTTGTTTTTTATTTCTAGGGTGAAATAGTTAAGAAGTATACCCAGCTCAACCCTAAAACTTATGAAGACAGACTAGAATTAATTCTAAAGATGTGTGTAGAGGCTGCATCGGAGGCAGTAAATGTGAACTGCAGAATTTTGGGAGTAGGTAAGTTAAGAAATACTAACTTTGTCTTCTCATCCAAGTTTTTCAACATGAAATGAAATCACTACTGATTAATTTAAAACACCTTTCTAAAACGGATCTTGTGTATTTTAAGCTCTTAAATTATATGAAAATGAGAAGCTGACTATAAAGACTGAAGTTGCCCCAGTATGTAACAGCCATAAAAGCAATCTGCTAAGTTACATCTAAACTGTATCTAAAACATGTGGTATATAGATTTTGTGGATTTTTAAGCTCCCTGCAGTCTCAGAATTGTGAGTCATATGCTTAGTGCATATTGAAACAGCTCTTGAAACAACTGCAGCTGAGTCAAGTTTCCTTTACTGTCTGTAAGCCTTTCTTTATGGCCAGGATCAACTGTGCAGCAGAATCCTCAGTTACACTAGGGCACACTAAAAAGGCTAAAACATTAGATTAAATTTGCAGCTAGCAGAAACAAAAGCAGCCTTTTTGTTGATGTCTGGTTTACTTCTACTGTAGTAGAGTTCCAAGTTAAACTATGTGTTTATACCGGACAGGACTTCTTCAGTTTAATGATGACTGGGAGCTTTGGTCTTAGATATTACAGTTATTTATTAAGGTGTCAATTAATGTGTCCTAGATTTTTAAGGAGGACATAAAATCCTCATTTTAGCTGAGAAATGCTCCAAAAGAAAAGTAGTTTGCTCCAGACCAAAACTTACTTGAATCACATGGTAGGAAGAAAAGTTAACTTGAACTTCTTTTAAAAGTATTTTTCAAAACAATGTTAAGTACACAAAGCCATAAGAAGAAAGATGTCAGACCTTCAAATCAAATCTTTCAGACTAGCTGTTGGGTAATACATATGACTTAACCACCCAGATTATTTTATTGTGACCAAAGGCTACATCTTGAAAGCCTCATAGTTCCTGTGGAAAAGATGG
Organism: Fulmarus glacialis; assembly: GCF_000690835.1. Lineage (NCBI taxonomy): Eukaryota > Metazoa > Chordata > Aves > Procellariiformes > Procellariidae > Fulmarus > Fulmarus glacialis. The sequence continues at coordinate 7,300 of NW_009195209.1, read as the reverse complement.
TAAACTCTGCAGTAGTCACTATTGCAAGTATCTAAGAACAGTTTACAGTCAGCTGTGTTTATTAGGATAATGAAACCATAAACTGGTTTACAGAGGTTTATATATGGAGGAAAAAACTTCCCTTTTGTTTGTCATTTTACAAGAATTACATTCCTATGTATTCTTCAGCCCCCTTCCTTCTGTGACTGATTGCTTACTGTTCAATTAGTGAGTAGTAAGGGGAAAAGTTGTACTACAGAGTAAGAAATTTCTTACCTGGCTATTTTTGTTAGCTGCTCTTTGCCTCATTCAGACTCATAGTTTGAATCAGAATACTATCTGAAATTGAAAGTTCTCTTTAAAGAATGACATATAATTCCTATGGGAATAATTAATGTATTAGATTCTAGTCATTTCGTTACCTATACACAAATGTTGCATAGAGGTACTTGTGAGAGCTATCTATTTACTGCTATTAGGCAGTATTTAAGTTATCTTTCTGGAGCTGATAGTAGGGAGAAGAGGATGAAGAGAGAGCTTCTGCTAATTCCCATAGTCATTTACAATTTATTACAGAATTATGGCGTTTAGGTAAAGTAGACATGTTTTACTAAGCTATTGCTGAGTTAGCAACTAAATACTAAATAAGGTTTTGTTGTAATAAACATTTGGTTCTTAAAATCCTAGGGAGACTTTCACAGATTGACATTGGGAATATGATTTCTATTAGGGACTTGCTGACAGGTTCTCAGATGATTTGTTCCATACAAAGTGAGATTTTTGAGGGTCTTACAGCTTTAATGTTCAATTCAGCTGCTTGTCTTGTAGCTTTTGTGCTGCTTTCTGTTATAATGTTAACCCTGGGACTCTTTTTTCTGAAAATCTTTAGATAAGTGACACAATTATATAATCTCTGTACATGAATAATAGATAAAATGTTCAAACTTTGTTGTCTAGAGCTAAATACCTCCACAACAGAGTGGCCTACTTTTCAGAGGTCCTGACAGAGTCCAACTTTGGAAGCCTCTCCAGCTAGAGAAAACTGGTTTGGCTAATAGTGCTTATTATTAGCCATTATTCCATTCAGTAGACAAATCTCTGAACACAGTCTTGATTTTTCTGGAAAACTGTGTGTTTTTAAGTAGAAATTACTACTCAAAGTCCAGAGATTATTTTTAGTCATTCTAAATCTTGACAGTTAGAGTGAATTTCAGGACACTTCTACTGTTCCAGGGTTTGAACAATTTATTTTGTACAGTTTGCTATTGTATGTCTTTCATACACAACTAAAAAGAAACACAAGTATTAAGTGCTGCAATCTTGCCTGAAGGAGGAACGTTAACTCTCTAACACTACCATTACCCATCTAGTTAGTCTTAAGATACTGGGTGCATTGTAATTAAAGCAATGGAGTTCTATGAATTATCTTTACATGTCAGAAACTGCACTGCCAGTAATACTTAGAAATTTTTACTTTCACGCTCTGCTTCAAAGCCTAGTATTAGAAATAAAAATACTTGTCACTGCAAAAAGAAAAATAGATTTTTTTAATTAAAGTATTACACTGACTTAGTTTTGATTTTTCTTTCCTGTATTTCTGTGACTTAGGTATTTCCACAGGAGGACGGGTAAACCCCCGAGAAGGAATTGTGCTTCACTCTACAAAACTCATTCAGGAGTGGAGCTCTGTGGATCTCAAAACTCCAATATCTGATACTCTGCACCTGCCAGTCTGGGTGGACAATGATGGAAACTGTGCTGCTCTAGCAGAGAGGAAATTTGGTCATGGAAAAGGAATAGAAAATTTTGTAACGCTCATTACTGGTACAGGTGGGTATGTTATAGTTCAATGAAACCCAAAGTCAAAATATCAGCACCATCATTCAAAGGCTCAGCTGATCTTAAAAGCATAAACACCACCACTGTGCCTGCAAAACCCTAATATTTATTTGGTTTAAGAACAAACGAAAAATCCTTCTGCCACTATATCTATTTCTTTTAGGGTACTTTTTAATTTATTCAGGCAAATGAAACCTCTTGCATAGTATAAGCTTCTTGATAAAAGAAGTTCTGCTGATACAGCCATGAAGGCAAACCATTTTTTCAGTATAAGGGAAATCTGAGCAACTTTAGCTGGAATAATTTTGCTTTTTTCAGCTTTATAGCTTAATTTTCTTCCAGCTGCAGAAATACAAGTCAGATCAGGATATGTATCTAGAAGATAAGCAGTTGAATATGAGAGATGATGCTTATTATATCTCAAATGCAAATGTGGTGTAACTTCCCTCTTTTGTTATATATAGTGTGTATATATATACTATATAGTCCTTTAGAATGGTGGCAATAATAACTAGCTGATGGATCCCCACCCAGAGTTTGGGAACGGGCAGCAGAGGATTGCAGATTTAAATGTCCTGGTTCTTTAGCACACAGGCTTAGCTGTCTAAATACTGCATTAAAACATCTCTGAAATGCAAAATTTTAAGGCCACTTGAAAGGTTGGTTTTGTGCATAAAGAGCATGACTCTCAAGCTTAAAAGATCTGTCATAGTATTTCAGTACCATCCATAAGCTTTTTAAGAAAGGGGAAGCATTATATACCATTTTGATACATATATGAATAGGAGGGAGCTATGAGCTTGCTTATTCGGTGTGTCGAACAGAGAAGAGTTCTTCAATAACCAGTAATTTTTGGTTTCCAGCATAGAAGACCACTGATGCACATATTCTATCTTGTCTGTATTAGAATAAGCAAATGTCAATGTCCTGCAGAATTGGGGCCTTTAAAAACTGTTGTGGGTTTTTTTTTTTTTAAATCGTAGAAGTTTTCATGTCTTTGCAGGAATTGGAGGTGGAATCGTTCATCAACATGAATTGATCCATGGCAGTTCTTTCTGTGCTGCTGAGCTTGGGCATATTGTTGTATCTTTAGATGGACCAGAGTGCCTGTGCGGTAGTCAAGGATGTATAGAAGCGTATGCCTCTGGAATAGCATTACAGAGAGAAGCTAAGAAACTGCATGATGGTATCTATGTACTTTATTTTTTAAAACATGATTACTAAATTGCAGTATAGGAAGAAATTTGCACAGATGATATTAAGAAAAATAGACCTGCAATCTTTTTCTAGAAGGAGATGAGAATAGGTGTACAGGCAACCAGATAGGATTCCTGTGTATGGCCAACCCAGGAGCTGCCACAACCTGCGTAGTACAATACAATTCTTTTTCAGTGATGGCAATACCCAGGCAACCCACGTTTGGAACCACCGGTCTCAAAATTACCAGAAGCATGTAGCAGAGTTTAGTCTCTCCTTTTTAAGCATGCTGTAAGGTTATCTGACAGGGATTCTCTGAGGTTGGTTTCACAGTGATTGTCTTTCAGCAATAGCTTCTCTTAGATAAGTTTGAGAACATTTATATTTTATTTTATTAACTTTTGTGGGTGACAAGACTAGTGAATTACCGTACTGTTCGAGTTTGATGCCCTGCTTCTACAAGTAGTTCCCTGAATAATATGGATATGACTGCTTTGGCTAAACTCGGGGTTGGACAGATTGCTAAAGATTCAGGCTTCAGTGTGCAAGTAAAAGAGATGTAAAGATCTTAACTGCCTGTTTGTCACCCTCCATTTCTTGACTTACCACATCACCATGTTTTTCTCTTGGCTTCTCTTCTACTCATCAAACAGAGGATCTGCTTTTAGTAGAAGGAATGTCAATGAAAAAGGAGGAGGTTGTTAGTGCTGCACATCTCATTCAAGCAGCTAAACTTGGCAACACAAAAGCAGACGGCATTCTCAGAACAGGTGAGAACATAGCCTAAAGTGTGGAACCCTCCCATAATTAGATTTTTGGGGATACAGAAATGGTAATGCACTGTAACACTACAAACACAACTCTACACATTCAGGACCTCTCTACATAAAATTACTAATGGTAATGAAATGTTAAATATAAATGTTGGAGGAAATGTGAGTAGAAGTGTGTATTAAAAGTCTCTGTTCCAATAAATGAGAAGATGAAAAGTTTCTGCGAAGATCAGTTTTAAAAAAGGGAGGTCTCAACATTCTCGTATTGGAAAATTTGGGGACATTTCATTGTAGGCAAGTGAATGGCTAGTCTGAGCAAGCAAAGGCAATTTACATATTACTTTACATGGGATATTTTACTGTTCTACTAGCTTTAAACACAGTCCTCTTCCTCATACATAGCTGATAGCACTAAGATGGTAGAATAATGCTTTCCTATTTCCTCTTAGCTTACAAGAGTAGTAATGCATTGCTTTGTCTTTCACATCCATATCATTGGATAATGCATTATTGTGCAATAAATTTGCCTTTTTTTCTTTTATTTTTGAAAGAAGAATTAATGGCAAATTCATATTGTCTGGTAACATAAACTCAAAGCTTATTCCATATACCATATGGAATAGAACACTTTCCTGACAGTGCCATTTGCTGCTAACAGACCTATTTCAACAACTAATGCTTAGACTGCTTTGAGTATTCTACTTAATTTCTTTTTATTTTATCTTTTCAGCTGGGACAGCATTAGGCCTTGGAGTTGTGAACATTCTGCACACCATGAACCCCTCTCTTGTGATCCTTTCTGGAGTTCTAGCTAGCCACTATGTTAATGCTGTCAAAGATGTGATAAATCGACAGGCCCTGTCCTCTGTTAAAACTGTGGATGTGGTGGTCTCAAATCTAGCAGATCCTGCTCTTCTTGGAGCTGCTAGCCTGGTACTGGATTATACTACACGTAGAATATACTAAGTACCTGGAAGAATTATAGAAATGGACTATTCAAATTTCTAATGGGTGGAGGGAATACTTTGCCCAACATTTTTCTTTGAGAGCAGCTACTGAATCAGAGTAGTATTCTGAATAGTTAGTGACTACTTCAGCATTTCCCAATTGAGGTAATATCGTTTTGTATTTTTCCTAAATTTCATCTGACTTCATAGGAACTAATGTGCAATTCTATTGTTTTTAATCATCTCTGTTGGTAAGCCTATATGTTGCTTTAGGTGCAGTTGAATTATTTATGAGCATATCTTGATGTATGGTGGGGAATATGTGTGTGATGTGTCAAATCAGAGCTAACATTTGGGGATCCACATCTCATTTCCCACCTATGTGAAATGAGAAGTCCACAATGTGACCAGCTTTTCAGTTTCCAGGCTTCCACCCACAAAGTAAATATGATGTAATCACCAATAGCAGGTAGTAATTTCAGTGCGTGGAAACGAGGTAAGTTGCCTCTACAATCAAAAAGACTGCATGTGGAAATTGTGGTTCATGGAGGACTTGGTGCAGGCAGTTATTTATTACATCATCTTTAGAGGGCAGAGTCCCATTTTAGAAGCTTTGCATATGAAGGAAAAGATCATGGTCTAATGAATTTACAGCCCGCAGAGCAGTCTAAACAAACTGACAAGTGTACCAGTGAGCATCTTTGTCTTCTGGCTATGGCCAACAGTAAATTATTTGAATTTTATTGTTCGGCGTTTTCTCAAGGGACTTAGTCTACTGCTTTGTCTGCCAAATTAGCAGAGAGGGGATTGTTTTTTTTTTGGTAGCCAGTTAGCTCAGCTAACTTCAGCCATGTGGTGCATCTGAGCATAAAGACTCTACCTGTCAAGAAATCTCTTCCACTGCAGAGCGACATAGTGCATTTCCTCAGCAGTTCTGATGGCTGCAGGTATACTGTTCTTTTCCTGCATTCACCATCAGCTCGCAGGATGGAAAGTCAGATCTGAGCCTCATCCTTACCTTCAAGACATTCAGAAGCCTGGGAGCAAAGTATGCGAAATACCATGGTTTACCTAGGCAAGCCTTGATTGGTTTATGTTTTTTTAACTAGTCCTTCTTGATATATAGCTGTGTCTTTATCCAGCTGCTTTTTAGCGTACTTTCAAGATACTGTAGTAATGACAACTATTTGACACAAGGAGAAACTGAAAAACAGACCCATCTAACTGATCGGCTATCCCAGAAAGAAGATACCTGTAGAGAAAGTCACAAGACCATCCTCTGTCCTGCATTTAATGGCCTGTTTTGACATCCAACTCAACCACCACTGATGGTATTCTCAAGCCCAGTAATGTACTAGTACATGGGAATTAAAGGGGCTATTTCCACACTCAAAACTTCTTCTCCAACCAAAATGAAACAACCTTCTGCAACCACTGCCCTCTGCTGTACAATAATCTTGGATTGAGTAGCTGTTAGTATAGTGAACCACTCTACTGGCTAATTCTGGGATATAATCTACACAAGTTGCCTTCACTTCATCCTCTCTTCCACAAGGAATGCTTACTGAGAACTCACATCTTCGTAGCAGACTTTAGAAACACCACCAGATTTCCTTCCTGATATCTCCAGGAATAATTGTGCCTCTACACCATAGTTTCCTCAGAATCAGCAAATACTGGCTCTTAACCATTTGCAAAGTTGTAGTAGGCTTTGTGTCACCAGGGGTTCTTAGTTCCTCTTCCTATGTTCTTGGTTTACTTGGTGATTCCCAGTAACTTCAATACCAGAGCAGTGCTTCCATGAGCAGGTCAAGGAGAAATCAGCTTTGGTTTACAGTGATAGTAGCTCAAGTCAGGAGTAACACTATTAAGGATCTAACAGAGAAGAGCCCTGTCATTTGATCTTTCCATCCTCTAAAATCACAAGGAATGCTTGACTAAAAGTGGGACCAGCCTTTTGCTTTCCAGACCTCCTGAAGGTAGGATATTTTCGATATCTCAGACTCCTGATATGTTTTTCCCTAGCAGCTGAAGGGAGGGTACAGGTATAGAGAAAACATGAAAGACTAAAACACATTTGAAAAGTTTTACTCTATACACCTTTCATGTCTAGTCCTATTAAGAAAATGGTTCTTTGAATCCTTTTGAAAGTGTTTCTTCTGTCAACTGGACAGGAACCTCCTATGTATGTGCAGAAGTGGTGCAGAAGTCCTTGCAGTTTTCCCTGAGAAGTTTGTGGGTTTATAAAATCAAAAAGAATTAAAAAAAATAATATTTAATAGCATAGTAGTGATTGTATTTCTTTGTTTCTCCTTCCTCCCGTTTGGAAACCTCCCTCACACTTTAGGCACTTTATTGTCGACCAGAGGTTTTATGAACACTAGCTCCCAATTGTATCTAAGCCCAGGGGAAGCGAACATCACATGTTCACAAAACATCTGCAGTACTGTGCTATCTGGTTACTTGATGCTGGCCCTATGTCCTTTAGAGCAGCCGGTACCATGGAAGTCATGGGCTCCAGTGAGGGCAAACCAGCTTTTATGTCCATTACTGGGAGGGAAGAAG
>NW_009195208.1:2852-3187 GCF_000690835.1 Fulmarus glacialis | reverse complement strand
AATCCCCACAGGATCAAGCCAGGAGCCTCCCCCCGAGACGATGGGGTGGGATTTAACTCGACTGGCCCCCGCTGTGATGTTTCGATCCAGAGGTTCATCCGAAGGGAGACACGCTCCTTGCTCAGACAAACGCCCAGATCCACCACGGTCGGTCGAAATACAGCGTTTTGCTGTATTTCAGGAGGAGGCACCTTCCCCTCGCTGTCTCCGAAGAGGCGTGGGAGGAATTCTGCCGCAGCTAAATGCCAGGCTCCAGGAGACGGATCTTTTCCCGACTGCTCCCAGCTGTCAGGCTCGCGGAGCTCCCTACCAGGGAGCCGAGGAGCTGCCATCTG
>NW_009195208.1:2093-2297 GCF_000690835.1 Fulmarus glacialis | reverse complement strand
GCCCGCCTGCCCCGCCCGCGTCTTCACCGCAGCCGGCCCCGGGTACGTGGGACGACGGCTCGCGGCGGAGGCGAGACGGGGGCAGCGGAGGGAAGAGAAGGGAGCGGGGCTGGATCCCAAGCTCGTGTGGCAGCCGACCCAAGGGACCAGCGCGGGCGCTGGGCTCCGAGGGCACGGGAACACGTCCCTCCGGCGCCGCTGCCT
>NW_009195208.1:404-1940 GCF_000690835.1 Fulmarus glacialis | reverse complement strand
CTTGAACACCTCGCCTGCCAGAAGGCTCCGTCTAGCACGGACCCATCCCCACCACGGTGAATTCCCGTGTATTCCGGAAGGTTTTTGCCCTGTTAGGAAGAGCCTCCGCCTTCCCCCTCCGGTTTACCAAAAGCCGCAACGCGCTGGGGCGGGGGAGCGGGCGCGTTTCGGCACACCGGCTCGCACGGCCACCCGAGAGAGGAAAAGACAGGTCGAGAGCAGCGCGAGCGGATAATCGGAACACAGATCTCTGGGAGATGAAGCAAATCCTCCGTGAGATTAAATTTGTTTTCTCCTCAGATTACTTCGTTATCTTCTCTTGAAAAAAATCACCCAAACCGATCCGGCCCCGGCGCTGATAACCAGCAGTAACGGCAAAGCGTTCCGCCGCGGCACGCGAGGAAAGCGAGACCAACTCTCGCGCCCCTTCCCCTCTTCGTATCCTAAACCCGGCTTCCACCGCTACGTTCCCCTCTTGCGCTCTAGATCGCGCAGAAGAGAGCCGGGATCCAAATCACCCACGGGGGAACACGCAGGGCACCCCGACTCGTCCCACCGAAGCCGTCGGGAAGGAGAAGCGTTTCCTCTCAGCTGATCCATCAACGTTCTTCCCGTCTCGGCTGCTCTAACGAAGCGAAGGGAGCCAAACGAAGCCCGGCGCGTGAATCACGACCGAATCCCTTCTGCGGCTTCAGCTGAAGCCATATGCTCGGTGTCAGGCTCGGCGGGAGGCACAGGGATTCCCGACGTCCCCCGGCAGGCACGCTGGCTGCGGAGGTGAACCTTGCCTGCCGTCAGCTACCGGAGCGACTCGCAGCTCGGGGAAGCACGTCAAAATCCAGCCCACGGCATCTCGGCTCGCTCCCAAAGGTGTCGAGAGGATGGGCTAACACGCAACCGGGAGAAACCCTCGCGTAACGGGCAAAAACCCAGCGGATACGCACGACACGCGGCCTCTGGTAACTGAAAACGGGGCGTTTTACGGGTGCTCGTGTCTCCCACCTCAGCTCGGGAGGCTGAACGATCCCTGGCTCTGGAATGCTGGAGGGGAAACCGAGGCCCTTACCTTGCGGGTCAGCTTTTTTGAAGGCATTGCCCGCATCCACGAAGTTGTTGTCTGCGTCGTGCTTGCTCTGCAGCTGCAGGTGGAGCTGCGCCGCCTGGCAAAAGGCATTCCCTGCGGCTGGAGGAAAGAGAGAGGAAGCTCAGGAGCGTCGTCTTAACCGTTTGAGAGAAATGGGGTGGAAAAGCTGGGTACGGGCAGCTCGAAATCGAGCTAAAATAAGCCAGCGGCATCGAGCCTGCGCCGGCTTTCAGAGCCAGAGGGGTTCGCTCCTCCCCGGAGGAGGCGAGGAGTCTGCACCCCCAGCCCAGGGAAACAGCCCGCGGCCGGGCGCGTACGTACCGCTCCAGTTTTTGGCCATTTTGAACATGTTTGCCGCTCGGGCGTAGATGTCGCATGCTTCCTCTATCCTGGAGGAGCCCCTGGAAGCAAACAGAAGCCGGGCGTTGCGTAAATAACTGCTGGGAAGACCA
>NW_009195208.1:0-202 GCF_000690835.1 Fulmarus glacialis | reverse complement strand
CCCCCAGCTCGAGGGGCAGAGGGAGCCGGCCCCCGCAGGACTCTCTCAGGAAGCTGCAATTAAAACGGAGGCCAAGGGGGAGAGAAAAGCAGGTTTGTTGCCCGTTTGCTCCGAGCTGAAGCCAGAGGAATCGTGCTCGCAGCCGTGGGGAAGTACCCCAACCCTTCCCCCCGCTCCAGGCGGCGGGAGCTGGGCCAGTCCT
>NW_009195207.1:12568-16698 GCF_000690835.1 Fulmarus glacialis | reverse complement strand
CGGAGGCGTCTTGGCAGCCGCCGGGCGCTTCCCTTTAAAGAGGAACTGCAGCAGGTCGCTAAACTTTCCGAGGAGATTTGCATGTGCCCTTACAGCTCCCGCTGAACAGGTTGCCAGCTGCGGTGGAGGTTCTCCCCTGGGCTATCGGGTGACTTACCCTCCCGAGAGTAAATAGGACCCGGCCTCGAGTGCGGCTGGGCTCTGGCTTGTGAGTGGAACAGCGATAGCGAGGAGAGGGGGAAGCACACGTAGGTCTCTAGATGTGCACAGCAGTGTGCTCCCTGCACGTGAGTCCTGTAAACGATACAATAATAAGTTGTATTTTGACGTTAAGCCATTACAAAGAGTTTAAGGTGATACTTTCTGAAAATATGGACTTCTTTTTTTTTTAACAAACTTTGGTTAAATATGGGTGGTATTTTGCATGTGGCATTTTCCTACTTGTGTCTTATTCCATGATTATTCTTCTATCAAACGTCTGTGAGATGTATTTCTTGAGCTAAGTGGTCTGCGCATTTTACCTATCAAGTTCCTGATTGAACTATTGGTATAATCGAAGTAGTGTTAATTTTGGTGAGATAAGAGATGTTTATTGGCACAAAGGTGCAATTCCAGAAGAATCCAGATTTTAAGATAGTGGAGGGCTGACTTGGAGAGCCTGCTGTATGTGTATATGCTGGAAGTGTATATGCTGGAAGCCTCTCTGGCTTTCAGCTGTAGAAGGAGAGCCTCTTCTAGTTTTGTAAAACTGCTTCCTATCTGAAGTAACTTGGTTGAGGGTTGTTAGTACAAATCGACACAGAGTAGAAGAAATTAAAAGCCTGACAGCACATATAACCCGAGTCAGGCCATCAGGTAAAAATCCTGATAAAATCAGTGTGACTTGCAGGGCAGCCTGGCTTCAAATGGGCAAACAGTTTTTTAGCTTATTCTCTGGAATCCCTTGAGAAATAACTTTAGAAAGGAGAAGAGATAAGTTTTATCTCCTTTGATCTGACTGAGGTCAGCGTTGCCATGGCTCTTTACAAAACTTGTCAATACTGAGGGAGGAAAATGGGTAAATATAGTTGTCATTTAATCTCTTGCGGGAGGTCAGCGGCTGCACTTACTTCAGACTAATTACCATGGGATTAATGGATCATCTCTCTAGTATCCAAATACGCACAGCAAATTTTGATTGCCCTTGATGATTCATGCTTGTCAAGACAGCTGTAGTTTTTTAAAGTACTAACTGTACCCCACAACCGGGTTAACTACGGCATCACAAGCTCCTCCTGGACGGATCGCAGCTAGTCAGGCGGGTGCAGAGCGATGTGTCGCGTGGGATGTCTGTGGCCCCAGCAGCCACCCTGCTGCTGCAGCTTTGGGGAGCTGACGTGTCAAGTGGGCTACAGCTGCTTCCATGCTCTAAGTGTTACTTCTGCTTAAAAATATTCCGGGGTTAGTGTCTTCAGATCGGTAATTTTCATTGGTAATGTAGTAGCCATCGGATGGCTTATAAACCCAGTGTAGAAGGCTCCTTAGATTTGGTCCTGGGTTTAGTTTATGACTGCATTAAAGTTTATTGCTGCACCCTGAAGTATACCCAAATATGAGCTTCATCCTCCTGCAGCTTATCTACTTCTCTTCCCTCCTGGTATAAACTGTGAGCCTTTGGCTTAAGTGGATAGTGGCAGGTTGACACAGTCTTATGATACTAAATTTGCCCTAAGTTTTGTGATTGCTTTATTATTACATTCTTGTATTGTAGTACTTTTTCCTCCTCTCCTTTGCTACTCTACAATAGAGGGAAGAAACTTAGATCACGCTGAGCACTGGCAGATATAGACAAAACCCATGAAAATGTACTAATTCAGTTTGCTTTATGTGCAGTGTCAACTGAGGCTGTGATAGATTTTTTTAAAAAGTCTGTTTAATCTTGTTAACATGGTATCTCAGATCTTAACACTTTGAGGAAGTTAACTAAAGGCTTAACTACTGACTAGCTTGCATGTGAGTACTTTTTCAAGCCTCTAATAATTTCCTCCTTAGAACTATTCCTGAAGCTCTTACTTTTATCCAAATAAATTATCTTCTCCACATCTATTAGGAGTCTATACCTGTCTTGACGCTTTCTCCCTTACTCTTCCTTTTAGAAGAAAGCCTAAACCTTTTCTCATTCCTTTCTTTGTATTGGAATTTTAAATTGGCTGAAATTGTGCTCTAGGGGAAAAGTATTTCACTATTAACAAAAGTGATGTGTTCATGATGTAAAGGAAACGACAAAACTGTTTTAGCTTAGATCCAATACAGAAACATGGTTTTAGTTTAGTTTAGAATAAAAATATCCCTTACCCATTTCCAGCTAATATCAATTTTCAGGTAAAAATTGGGGGTGTATGTCCCAAGTATGCCAAGATTGGCAATCATTAACATCTGAACTTTAAGCCTATGGTGAAAATAATGAAAAAGTGTGGCTTGTGTGGCTGTTGGCTAGTTCTAGAAATGGTGGTAGGAATATATTTATCTTTACATTATATAAAAATACATAATATGTAAATGGTTGCATTCCATCTCAGGACTCTGTCAAGTTCATAACTGCAGTCATGAATAAATGTCACTAAAATTTTGAGAATGAATTGTGGCACTAACCTATATACGCTTTAGGGAACACATTTTTTTTCCTCTGGAAGTTCCAAGCAGCTGGAAGGCTGTGAGCCACTTGGAACACCTCCATTTGCAACCTCAGAAAGCTACTTGAGATTTCTTTCTGCCCTGTCAGAAAGTCAGCTAAAGCACACCTGAAAGGCTACTGCACTGAATGATCAGTTACATCTCATGCATATTTATTTGACTTCCCTAGGGCCCCCGGCAAGCCTTTTCCAGCCACCCCGTCGCCCAGGCCTGGGAACAGTTGGGAAACCCATCCGCCTCCTAGCCAATCATTTTCAGGTTCAGATCCCTAAGATTGATGTTTATCACTATGATGTAGATATCAAACCAGAAAAACGACCCCGAAGAGTGAACAGGTATGAGTTGTTTAATAAAAAAAATTAAAGAGTGTATGTGCCTCGATTTAAGAAAACTGTACATCCTAGAAATCCTTAATCTGCTAAAGGCTAGTTTATGTTTGTACTATAGTTAGCAGTTGCTTTTCAGTGAACTATAATATAATATTTTTCTTAAATTTATTAAGATGTTTTGCAAGTGGCCTGTAATCTGGAAGGCTCTAGGAAATGTACTAAGTGTTGAACTACAGATGGTTTTATTTTCCAGTCTACAAGTGAATGTCCCTGGTAATTGTTCCACAGTCTATTATACAAATGTGTGTTAGCAGCTGAGGGGAAGGAATTCAGCTTGTAGACTGACACCAACACTTTAGGGTCCACATGTGGATGCTTTGTCAGTAGAATCAATCCACAGACCACGCCCGCTCACCCCAAGGTAGATGCTTGTATTTGCTCCTGTGTTTGAACAGCTCTCCAGATTCCACTGCCTATTTTGAGTGTATCTCTGCTGACAGTACGGATATCTGCCTTGCGTATAGACACCTGTATGTTGAAACTTAGGTGTCTTAATCTGGACATGACTTAAAACTCCTGGTGTTGACTTGGGTGTACTCTGGTGCACTGTTGTTTCTCCTACCTTGCTCATGTAAGAAAATGTGAAAAAGGAGTTATAAACTGTGAAAGACAATTGCTGCGTTTTCTGTTCTTCAACCTAACTTGGTAAATCCCTCTGTAGAGAGGTGGTGGATACTATGGTGAGACACTTCAAGATGCAGATATTTGGTGATCGGCAGCCTGGATACGATGGGAAACGGAACATGTACACTGCACACCCATTACCTATTGGCCGGGATAGAGTAAGTGTTACTATAAGCAGTTTTAAGTTTCTGTGGGAAAACTGTTACAGTGTCATTTGAAAAGTGTTCTTTTATTGACATAAACCCGAAATGCTGTCACATGTATTGCTGTAGTCTTGGAAATGACAGGCAGCGCCAGTCAGGAATCTCTAGGAACTTACTGTTTTACTGAAGTTTGTTGTCTTTGGGTTTCTAATTCCCAGTTCTTTAGTTGGAGAATTTGTCAGTGATAGTGTGAATTTGTATGTTGTGCTCTTTCAGCTGCAAGTAGATTCCCACCCCACCC
>NW_009195207.1:0-12537 GCF_000690835.1 Fulmarus glacialis | reverse complement strand
CCCCCCCCCCCCAGAACTTTTCTCTGTTCTAACACTTGTTCTGTTGCTAAATGATAAAGTAGTTGTAGATGACAAATATGATCGTTTGGTTTGGCTGCTCTATTGAGATACATCCTCCGGTTCCATAAGAACAACTAGATGAACTGCGCTGGCCCTTTGTGTTCTGGGCCGTGCTCACCAGCACCCTGGCTCTAACAGATTGCAATCTGTATTAACCAGTCCTGATACAAAAGTTAATCCCCATCTACTCTTCTCCCCAGGAATCTGGTTATTGCTTGTACAGTGCCATGAGGAATACATAAAATGAGTTCATATTTATGCTCTGGGCTGATGGTGTGTGAGAAAATCTCAAGTACTGTGCTAGAATTTTGAGATTTGTGTTTCCCAGTGAGTCTTCTTTTTGACCAAAAGGTTTTCTTGCCTTCCCGTTTGGTTCACAAGACATCTTGCTATTAATTGGCTGACTTAAAAAAAAATGACTCACAGTTCTCCAGAGCTTTGATGTGACCATACTAATTACTGCTTAAAACTTACACTTGAAGATAACTCAGTGCAGTTTCTCAGATGACTAAATTACAAGCTTTCGAAATCCTAAGGAAACCATCTGTAATATTTTAAGAGAATTGCACAAACTAATCATCAAAAACATAGATTCAAAGAATACCTAGGAGAAAAACGTAATGCTGCTTAGTATTGTGATAGTCTGCAATCCATAAAAAAAGCTTGTGCTTAATTCTGTTCTGACTATGTCAGGTGGATATGGAGGTGACACTTCCAGGAGAGGGGAAGGACCAGACGTTTAAAGTGTCCATTCAGTGGGTGTCAGTCGTCAGCCTTCAGTTGCTGCTGGAAGCTCTGGCAGGGCACTTGAACGAAGTTCCTGAAGATTCTGTACAGGCGCTTGACGTAATCACACGGCACCTTCCCTCCATGAGGTGGGTACTTCTGGTGCCTTCCTGACTGGCTGAATCTTATATCTGTCTTAACGTTTGTATTAGTTATTAATTGCTGCTGTTCTACTGCTATTATACTTTCCTGCGGTAGAAGGGATGAGGGATGCAGTTGTGTAATTCAACGCCTGCCTTACAAATTTGCACTAGAATAGGGAAATCTGATCTGAACTGAGGACTTGTATTTGCTGGTCATGTTTCTAACAGGAATTTGCTGTGGCCTTTCCAACTGCACTGTCGGTAAAGGCTTTGTATGCTTGCCCTAAGTTAGCTCTAACAGTTCTAACGCACTGTAGAAATTTACTGTACTTTTAAACGCTATAAGCATGAATGTAAAAAGGTGTATCAGAAAAGAATGATCAAAGTATTAATTCTCTTATTTTTTCAGGTACACTCCTGTGGGTCGCTCCTTTTTCTCTCCTCCTGAAGGTTATTACCACCCTCTGGGTGGTGGCAGGGAGGTCTGGTTCGGTTTCCACCAGTCGGTCAGGCCTGCCATGTGGAACATGATGCTCAACATTGATGGTATGTAGGAAATTCTGTCTCACTAACATAACGGAGTTCTTGCTGCTTCTAAATTAAATGTTCTCTTTTTTTTATCTTAGTGTCAGCAACTGCTTTCTATCGTGCCCAGCCTATCATTGAGTTCATGTGCGAGGTGTTGGACATTCAGAACATCAACGAACAAACCAAGCCTCTTACGGACTCCCAGCGTGTCAAATTTACCAAAGAAATCAGAGGTAAAGGCTTGTTCTAAAGCTTCTGCAACAAAATACTGGAAACCTGCTCATATTATGTTGTAATGAAAATTTGCAAGGCACTTGGGAAGCTGGCCTGTTCCTTTTTGCCCTCATCTTTCTCAAAGGTGACTCCTATGCCTGAGTTTATTTAGATGACTTTTGTGTTGGGTTTTCAGGTCTAAAAGTGGAGGTTACCCATTGTGGCCAGATGAAGAGAAAATACCGAGTTTGCAATGTTACTCGTCGACCAGCCAGTCATCAGACGTATGTATACAAGCACTTTCTGACAACTTTTAAAATCTTGAACCTATTAGATATACTAGCTATGTTGTTTATGCAAGAATAGTTGATTCTGGAGGTGAAGCAGTTGTGTGGCTTTACAAGAATATTTAGTCTTACTGGAGTAGATCAATAGTGTAGGTTTAGACCACTGCTTTATTTCCTTCAACAAAGGAAAATTGAAGCTGTATCCTGACTTTTAAATATAGTTATCAAAGGCTATAATTTTTAAAATAGCTATGAAAAATTCAGTATATAGTCTATAAAATCTTTTCATAAAGAAGAGATCCAGTGGCTAAGGAAAATAAATTATAAATGTTTCCAGCATTTCTAGTTTGGAATAGATTTTTCCATACCATTTTTTCCTTTTAAAAAAAAAAAAAAAAAAAATCTTGAAAAGTCTAACCAGAACAAATGTCCTTTATAGGTTTCCTCTGCAGCTGGAAAATGGGCAGGCTATGGAGTGTACAGTAGCTCAGTATTTTAAGCAGAAGTACAGTCTACAGCTAAAATATCCTCACCTTCCCTGTCTCCAAGTAGGACAGGAACAGAAACACACATACTTACCGCTTGAGGTAAGAATCTAACTTTCTCTTGTATTGCGGTATATCGTCTGCTAAACGGTATCATGCCACCTCTTGCTGTTCCTGTGTAGGTGTGTAACATAGTGGCAGGCCAGAGATGTATAAAGAAGCTAACGGACAATCAGACGTCAACTATGATAAAAGCAACTGCAAGATCTGCACCAGACCGACAGGAAGAAATCAGCAGACTAGTAAGTGTTTTTTTCCAGCTAAACAGTCTGCGTGTGTCACTTCTTACGGCTCTTCCAGAAGCATTGTAGCATATGTAATAATAAGCAGAATGACCAAGAACTGCAGAAGTTAAAAAATCTGACTCTTTAAAACAAATCCTTTAAAATAGAAAGTCTGTTTGTGGCAAAGAGGACAGAGCCACGTGAAGCGTTAGGTGTAATTACATAAATACTTTTCTTATCACCAGGTGAAAAGTAACAGTATGGTCGGTGGACCTGATCCATATCTGAAGGAGTTTGGTATCGTTGTCCATAATGAAATGACAGAGTTGACAGGCAGAGTTTTGCCAGCACCAATGCTGCAATATGGAGGCAGGGTGAGTTTTTCCGTGTCTTGTAAAATACCTTGTCCTGAGGTTATTTAAATTCGTTAAGTGTTCCCTATATCTTCTCATAAGGCTTCCTTTGTATGAGCACTGTTGGGCTATAGTCAAAACAAAGCAGAGTTTTATTTTTAGTTTGCATTTGTTTTTTTCCTAGAACAAGACTGTGGCCACACCAAACCAAGGCGTGTGGGACATGAGAGGGAAACAGTTCTATGCTGGCATTGAGATTAAAGTTTGGGCTGTTGCCTGTTTTGCTCCTCAAAAACAATGCAGGGAAGACTTACTAAAGTAAGTATTTTCCTATTTATTCAGGATACTTATTTCAAGGTTTATTTTCCTCATATTTCTGAAAGGTGATATGGAATATAAGTTGATTTTAATGCATCTAATAGAAAAAGAGGAAATGACAGTTCCGCAGTGTCTTAAATATTTACAATTTGGGAGGAGACTACAACAAAGTTCATAACCTAATTGGCCAGCTAGGAAAAGCATTAATTCCCTTACCACTGAGGCTGTGTTTCCTACTCTGGAGACTGCATTCCACTTGTATTCTGTTATTTTTACAAAGAACTGATGATGGTCATTCATTCTAAAACCTGAACTGTTTTTTTTTTCTTAACCTTTACTGCCTTCCAGGCAACATAACGCCACATTTTTTCCCCTGTCCTTCAAATTACTCTACAGAATCCTAAAGATAGAGGTTGTGTGAACCACTGAAATGTTTGGCAAAAATCGTGGGCTGCAGTAATGCTCAGATAAGTTTGGTGTATGAGTAAAAAATCTACCAGAGCATCAATATTAGTTTGGGAATCTGCCTCAGAATGTTCAACTCAAATGTATGTTTGTTTCCCCAGGACTCCTAAAATTACAGAAACAGAGGCTTATGAAATGTCCTCAAACAGGATTAGAACCCTATTAGTGAGTTTCTTAGAGTGATAGAATTGCTAAAAAATAATTACTGTAATGTCAAATTGGAAGTGCTGTGAAATAGCTGAAATAGCTTAGATCTATTAATGGCAATTTGAAATGCCATTAATGGCAAAGTGAAACATAGTGAAAAAGCCAGGACAAATCATTTATATTTCATTTACAGGAGTTTTACTGACCAGCTGCGCAAGATCTCCAAGGATGCAGGGATGCCGATCCAAGGCCAGCCCTGTTTCTGCAAATACGCCCAGGGTGCAGACAGTGTGGAGCCCATGTTTAAACACTTAAAACTGACTTACGTTGGTCTGCAGCTGATCGTGGTGATTCTACCCGGAAAGACACCTGTGTACGGTACGGAGAAGAGGCTGTAAAGTGTTAATTAGTTGTACGGCAAGTGGGCATCTTATTGTGCACTTTAGTGGTAGGAAGGAGACGAGCAGGCACTATCTTCCATTTAGAAGGTGTTTTTGGAGATGGGTTTGTCAGGCCTGATTGGAGTACTTGTGTATTACCAGAGAGCGAACTGAACCTTTGTTGGTGAACTTTTAAGGATCTGAATTATGATAACATTTGGGGAGGAGGCGGGGAGAGAGAAAGAAGATGGAACTACTGACTGTTCAGGAATTGGAACCACTAACTTATTTTTCTGTCACAGCTGAAGTAAAGCGGGTTGGTGACACTCTTCTAGGAATGGCCACTCAGTGTGTTCAGGTAAAGAATGTGGTAAAAACCTCACCCCAAACGCTGTCCAACCTGTGTCTGAAGATAAATGCAAAGCTTGGAGGAATCAACAATGTGCTTGTACCTCATCAAAGGTGAGATTAAATCTATAGCTCTCCTTGAAGTCTGGATTGTCAAGCAAAACGGTGTCATTTTGTTCTGTTCACTAAAATGGTACCTTTCAAAATATTACATGCTTTAGAAATACCCACAGGCTGAAGTGGACAGAGAAGGATGCTTCTGCATTCAGAATCTGCCTAGTAAGCCCTGTGCCAATTTTCATCTCTCGTGTTAGAGCCATCCAGCAGTGTGTGTGAAAACAAGCTCACAAAGGCCTTTTTTTTTCCCATGTCTCTTTTTCCTGCCTTTGGGTTCAGTCAGTCTAGCTTTTCCCCTTGCCACCTCCTTAGGCATACTGTATTTCCTTCCAAATTGAAAGAAAAGGAGTGAGGAAGAGTGACTTGTGATAAATGCTTGTAACTTCGTCTGCCTTCAGTCCTTTCCTTTTCACTTTCTGTTCTCTCTGGACTGTAAAAGCTTGAGGCAGAGAACTTCATCCTTAAAGATTCTGACAGGGCATTAGTTCTGTTTGAATATACCTTCCTCAGTTGTAATTTTTTTCCCTTCCTCACTCCCCTTCTTTGTATTATTATCATTATTTGTTATTTAATAAACCTTAATCATATTAAACAGGCCCTCGGTGTTCCAGCAGCCAGTGATCTTTTTGGGAGCAGATGTCACTCACCCTCCTGCTGGGGATGGAAAGAAGCCTTCCATAGCTGCTGTGGTAGGCAGCATGGATGGCCATCCTAGCCGTTACTGTGCTACGGTGCGCGTGCAGACCTCCCGTCAGGAGACCTCCCAGGAGCTGCTGTACAGTCAGGAGGTGATACAGGACCTGACTAATATGGTGCGAGAACTATTAATCCAGTTTTACAAATCCACTCGTTTCAAGCCCACAAGGATCATTTACTACAGAGGGGGAGTATCAGAAGGACAGATGAAGCAGGTATTGTCTAATGATTTCTTGTTGCTTGTGAAAAGGGATTGGCCCTTGAAAATATATATTTTTATGTGGATTGCGTTTGTTAAGGGTACAATTAATAGTTTCATTGAGTTTTCCTGGGCAAGCACAACGTACCGTTATCCAGTCTGATCATGTTCCTTATGAAGTGGCATTTGTACCTGGAAAAAATGAAAATAATATTATATATACCAAATTCAGCACCTAATAGTTAAATCTTCTACTTCTAGGTAGCTTGGCCAGAACTGATAGCAATCCGGAAGGCCTGTATTAGTTTGGAAGAAGATTATAGACCAGGAATAACCTACATTGTTGTGCAGAAAAGGCATCACACCAGACTATTCTGTGCTGACAAAACTGAAAGGGCAAGTAATGTTGACTACATAAGAAGGAGGTGATGGCAACAGGAAAGTAAGATTGTTTGCTTAAGTGGGGTGGTATCCATCTTGCCCACTAAAACTGAATTAATCTGTACAAGCAGTAGCAGTTCTGTGCAGTAATTGTGCTTTCTCTACCAAAATAACCAGTTCCTTCCCTTTTTTTCTTGCTTGAGATCAAGTGGTCAGATGGAACAGCTTGTTCCCAGCCCCTTTTGGAGTAGGCATATTCTATATCCCTGTATTTGTGTATCTGGAGCTATAGTCTGGGATTCCTGACTATAAGCTGGACTAGTTGTTCAGTTTGTTGCCTGTTCTGTCTCTGGATGCATCTGTAAGATTTGCCTATGGCACAAATCCACAAGCCAATAAGGAGCCTTCTTTAGGAAAGTTCTTGATCTCAGGTTTGCTTGAAAAATACAGATCTCTTGGGTGTCAGTGCAAACAAGGGTATGAAATAAATTTACTTGAGAAAACCTGCATTTTCAGATCCTGAATGACTTGTGTAGGCTTGATCCCACTCTGCAATTTTAATGCTACTGGCAAGTATTTTATTTTTCTCTGATGACACACCAATTGGATTTGGTGAAATTTCTAAAAATGAACTCACAGAGAACACTTTCATTCCTCCTGTGTAAATGACCTTAATATTTTTCCACCTTTTTGAGCAGTAAATTCTCAAACAGAACCTACCTTAGAAGGTATTTTTAGGTCACTTCCAAAAAAACCAGGGGCTAATAATAAACTTTCCTCAATAGGTGGGTAAGAGTGGCAACGTACCAGCAGGCACTACTGTGGACAGCACGATCACACATCCTTCTGAATTTGACTTTTACCTCTGTAGCCATGCAGGAATTCAGGTAACGTTTCAGCTCTGCTGTGCTCAGGCTATGGGACTAAATCCGTATAGTTGTGCTGATGAGTAATGTTGCTTCTATTTATAGCTTGGCAGACTTACAGCCACATCAGTTCAGTGCCCGTTTGGCACTTACTCTTCAATGCACTGGTAGAAGGTACAACCTTCAGCTATCACCTAGGGTTTTGTTGATGCTCTCCAGCTGACTGCTCCTCTGTTCTCCACAGGGAACCAGCCGGCCCTCCCACTATCAGGTCTTGTGGGACGACAACTGTTTTACTGCAGACGAACTACAGCTGCTGACGTATCAGCTGTGTCACACGTATGTCCGGTGTACGCGATCTGTCTCTATTCCAGCTCCTGCATACTATGCCAGGCTGGTAGCGTTTAGGGCCAGGTACCATCTTGTGGACAAGGATCATGACAGGTGAGAAACTGTGCCTCGTCGTCTTGGTAGCCAGATAATGGACCCGAATTATATGCTGCTTGGCCCAGTTGTTCATAGTTCTCTCTATGTGTCTGCATTTTTACAGTGCTGAAGGCAGCCATGTGTCAGGACAGAGCAATGGCCGCGATCCTCAGGCTCTGGCAAAGGCAGTGCAGATCCACCATGATACTCAGCATACGATGTATTTTGCTTGAGAGCATCTGGGAAGATGAGGCAAAACCAACAATCCATGCAGTCCTGAAATGTTTTGAATGCCTACTGCTATGGCTAGGGCCCAGTTTATTTCAGACTGCCCACTACCAGCAGCTCTGAACAGTCGCACTGAATCTGTACTTCACAGCGATGTCTGATGCACCAACACAATTGAGCCATTTGTTTCATTATTTTATGTAATAGAAATTCATAGACTGTCTTTTCTGATGCATTGGACTGAATTTTTACCTCAAAGCGCAAAAGGCTGATCATCCTGATATTTTTAAAGGACTTGGCACGAAAGGTTTCTATTGAATATTTTGCTAGCTACCATTTTTAAGTTATCTTCTCATCCCATTAGTTTATCATGATGACTGATACCCTGTCTTCATGCACTGCTTAGTGAGTATGCATATTATGGCAAAATGTTTTACTCCAGTTAAATGTAATTGTTCTATTCTGTGGGGCCATAGATTTTTTAATGGAGATTTTAGACTTCACTACTGTAAATGCCTTTTAACAAACATAACTTTCACAGGTATTGCAGTTTTTTGTCAGTTTTACTAATTATCTTTTTAATCTCTGCAGACTTCGGCTGCAAAGCAATTGCACTATACTGCGAGTTCAAATAGGTGGTTCTTGTTCTGTGAATGTGTAATATAACCAGATAGTGATGCCTGTCAGTAGATTTTAATTATAATGGCTACAAATAATACTGCCATGGTATCGTAACAAGTACTGAACCATCATTTCCCCCTCTAAAAATGATAAAAACAAAAAAAAAAATTAGCTTTTAGGTATTTTGCAAACTTTTACAAAAGTGCCCACTTTATGCTGCTCTGTGGTTTGATAAATCTAAGTGATTTTAAAACTTTTTTCTCATAGAAGGTTTAACTTTGGCAATAAATATTTGTTTTTTAAGCCCCCCAACAGTGTAATTTTCTAGCTGAGGATTGTGCATGAGTTTAACCAACATTCTCGTGTCGTTTTCTGAACACACAATTTGGCAGTTTCTGAAACTAATTAGAAAAGACGCACTTCCATGCTTTTTTTAAGAATTATTTTTAACTGTTTTATATTCACTGTTGGTGTCCTGTCTACAACATTTTTTATAAGCTTGGAAACTGGGTGTTACGTGTAGGAAAGGCTTGCCAATCTGTACAGTCTAAATGTATTGTGTGACAGACAACCTAAGGACTTGTACCAGCATTTTAAACTTTTTTTCCTTGGAATCTAGGTTGCGCACACAACTGCATTGAACAGCATGTTTAACCAATGTAAGTCTCATATTCTGATTCTGTCCCAGCCTAGAAATTAGGGCTTTCTAATCTGCTTGGCTTTTTTCAGCTGCAATGTGTAATAAAGAAGAGGGGCTTGGTTTCACTGAATACTCTTGGAATCCACGAACATAGTACGTTAAGACTAGATTCCTCTCAGTTTTAACATGAGTTAGCGCAGATTAAAAGCTTATTCCTAAACTGAGTAGAGCCAACACCACTACTTCGATAACAGAAGTTTGAGAAGTCCAACGATTGCACTGTGGTCTCTGATACTCGTGTGGGGTTTGCTGCTAAGTTGTCTGCTGTTCCAAAGCTTAGGAACCAGCCCCCTCAAAATTTCAGCAATATGAAATGCTGTTTCCTTCAGTCTTTAAGCTTGTAAATAAATTAAAGTTTACATTTCTAAATGCTGTTTTTTTCAGTTGTACTAGAGTACACTGAACTTGGTCTTCAAGCAGTTTTATAACCTTCTTTCAAGTAGTACGTCTCATTAAATTAAGTTTAAACTTTTTTCATTTCTGTTGAAAATGGGACTGAAGCAAACTCTGCTCCTGGCACGTATTGTGGACAGGTTTAGATTGGGAAAAAAAAAAGATTCTTTTTAGTTTGTTTGTGGACAGGTTTAGATTTTGGTTTTTGGTTTTTTTTTGTTTGTTTTTTTGTTTTTTTGTTTTTTGTTTTTTTTTTTTTAAAGAATACCTCACTTGTGTAATAAAATCAGGACATGTGGGTGGGAGACTGACCGCTGCTTCAGCTAGATGGCTGCTTTTCTCAGTACTCGTTCAGGGAGAATACAAAAAACCCCTTTTTAGAATGAACTATGACTGACCCAACACACATGGAGAACTTTGGCACCTTGAAAACAAACCGAGCACCCTTTTTAGGTTATAGGATCAAAGATCGCTATTTTGAGTTTGTGCACTAGGCAAGAATATGACTGGTTTAATGAAGGGTGCGTAAGAAATACTTAATTTTATCACCAGTTAGTTAGTTGTCCAGTGCCAAGCACTCCTAGTTCAGATTGAGTGAAGCGAGAGCCTCTCCTCTGTTTGCCTGTGACTGGACTGAATATTCAACCTCAGACTACGCGGATTGTTAGACCTCAGCTAGCCCTGGGATGCAGGGTGAGAACCCTAACTCAATCTCGTGTTAAAACACCGCTGTAGAGAAGCACCGCTAAGGGTGCAGTGCTGTCACTTTGGGGGAAGAGCACTGAAGTTCAGGACCGTTGCGTGGTGGTGACGGTAAGATCAAAGTTTCGGCAGTGCTGTCCTACACAGGTCTGAGTCCACGTCTGGAGGTTGGGCTTGACGATCTGGATTAATCCCTTGGGACTGACTGAATCGTTATGCATGTGTCAATCAATGGGAAGATGTGCATTCGTAGATGTAGTTCTTAGGGTGTTTTGTTTTGGTTTTTTTTAATAAATAAAGCCTGTCGGCCACTGTTTAGCTATGTGGTGTGAAAGATTTTAAATGTAGCAAAGTTAAAGAGTTGGGGAAGGGGGTGGTTGACATTTAAAAAAAAAAAAAGGGGGGGGCAGAAATCCCATTTTCAAACCAGTTCTGCTTGCTTTGTGAACAGCTGAATTCTGAACAAGCTCTGGCAATCACTAGTTAGCCTGTCTCCAACATTTGAACAGCCTGGCTTATTTATTCTTGTTGTGAGTACCACAGCTTAGTGTAGTGCCTGTAGCTGCATCCAAAGGGTGTGCGAGGCGGTGATGTACAGGCAAACGTGCTTCACGCAGTACGTCTCTTGTCCCAGACACAAGCGTCAGAGTTGTTTAACCTCTCCCAACAGCTTTGCTCTTCAGATGGGGAAGGGCGCCTTTGTTCAGATCCAGTGTTTAACAAAACCGACCCCCCAAACTACCTTTGTGGATGTGCTGTAGGATTTTTCTTGCTCAATAGCAAGGGAGTAACTCTGCTTTCATTTTAAGAAAGCAGGGTTTGGAGGGCATTGTATCAATACTGTTTCAACTACAAGGTTTTTTCCTTGTGCATTGGAGGAAAGATCTTGTAATATCACTTACAGATTTTCTTATACCTTGCTATTGACATTTTCATATTTCTATGTCTAGAGGCTGAAACTTCAATGTAAAATGTTTGCATTTGTTCATTTTGACTTATGATGTAATTTTTGTTTCTATATTGTTAGACTTGTAATGTTTAAAATTGTATTTTATTAAATTTGGACTGGATGTATGTCTATAGCAATACGAGGTACTCCTTCTAAGCTGTTATGGGTGGGTTAGCAGCCCCATGTTGCGATAAGATGCTGGTCGTGTACAACTTGCAATGTATTTTTTTTTTTTTAGCCTGCAGGGATATTTTGTGTTCATGTGTCCAAAAATAATAATAATAAAAAAAAATTGGCATTCTTGTGCCAAATGTTCTGTTTTTCCTTGTTGATGTCTAATAAATGCAATGTACAGAGTGAGCAACCAATACTGTTGCCTGTAAACAAATGTCTTAAATTATTTAACTTTAATTAAAACTTGTACACAATGTGTAACCTGTGGAACTCATTGCCACAACATATTTATTTCTGATGTGCTAGGATTTAGAAAGCGATAGAAATATCCATGGATAACATCTTCAGTGATACTAAAAGGAGGGCTTACATTACCTGTTTTCAGAGCCTGTGCCAGCCACAGTGGGAGATGTTTAGAACGGGTATTTTTTTTTTAATGTTCTCAGAAATTCTGTAGCAATGTCTAGAGAAAATATGGTGTCCATAGACTCTGTATCTGCTTGGAGAAGTGATTCTATATTAGAGAGTCGCAAATTAATAAATGAAAGAGCTGTTTGCTTATTCATCATCTTTGTTTCAGGTGAGGGTTTGTTGTTTCCTCGGACAACTGTACTTCACTAAAAATACTACAGTAAGGACAGAAAAAGCTTTTGGACGAGGCCAAAACATGACAGCTATGAATGAACTTGGGACACGCGATGGCTTAAAATAACCTGCATCTTCTGCAAACCCCTGCTTCTGGGTTTTAATTTTTTTTTTTTTTTTTTGCAGTGGAGATCCTGTGGGTTTGGGAACTGAGATTGTTCAGCCTCAGCCAAGCCTGAGGAGCCCAAAAGCAAAGGATGACTTTATCCTAGCGTCCTCCGAAAGCGATGTAAAGAACCCCAGGAGCCACGCTGCCTGTAAGCGAACGCGTGCCTCAGCCTCTGCGCCCGGCCGCAGCCCTGGCAGCTCTCGGGCTGAAATGTGCCTCAGAACAGCAACCGCCCGTTGACTTCTGCTCCGGCACCGTCCCCCGGGACACCGGGAGCTGCTCCTGCTCGCTCCCGTGCGCGGGTGCGACTACACGGTGTAGCGAGAAGTGAAAACGCTTTAATAGTTTGAATTTCTGCGGCTTTCTTCCATTACCTCACACAATCCTGACTAGGATTAAGAACCTGATCTCATTTAGCATTGTCTTGAAGCAACGCTCCTGGGGTTTCTGACTTTATTATCAACGTCATGCCACAGGGTCTGTGTTCTCGCTCTTCAGCACTCTTTGGGGACGGTAAATCTGACAAATAACGGTGAAAAACGGGCCGTTTCTGCCCGGTTTTGGTGGAGTGGGGCCGCGGGGGGCTCCTGGCCA
>NW_009195206.1:0-3327 GCF_000690835.1 Fulmarus glacialis | reverse complement strand
CCGGCCGGATCCTGCGCACCCCTCCGGCACACCCAGGGCGCCGGGCGGCAAGATGCCTTGCAGGTTGCAGGATTTTACCCCCCCAACATGTTCACAGGCTCTGCCTTCGCATGCTGTAGGGGGAACTTCCCGCACGGTACAAGCAAGGAATGGTAACATGCACCCGTTTTGCTGGGATCACCCCGGCTTGAAGAGACGTCAGCTCGCGACTTAGGCACTCCTTACCCGGAGTAGCGGGTACGGAACTAAAACCAGCCGGAGTTTCGCGCTGCGTGCTGCTAGGGTAAGGATCCCTCCCCTCTCAGCCCCCCCGACTCGTCGTCTTTTCCCAGCAAAGTGTTTCTTTCACCGATGGGTTTGTAAATTACGATGTACACCGGAGCTGACTGGCAGCGCGTTTTAACTCCGTGCGGAATTTAAGCAGCACAAGAGCAAACGGAGGGGTGATTTTTCACCCCCCGACGTGGGCTGCGAACAGGTTGTTTCGCGGGGAGAGCTTCTCTGCGCGGCGCCTTGTCAGAGAAGTACAACCGCGGGGTCCCGGGGCACCTTGTTTTGCAGGGCGATGGCACTGGCAGAGGGTCTTGGAAACAGCCTGCTAACCTCCTCCCCGGGCCGGGCTGGGGTTTTAAGGTCTGTTCCGCAGCATCACTGTAGTTTGGAGGCCTCCTGACAGCCGAGCGGAGCTCTCCTGCAAAAATGTTATGAATAATAGAGGTTTAAAATTGTCCTCAGCGGTGGCACACTTGGTACGGTATTTACTGAGGGGGTAAACAAGGGGTTAGTGGCTCCAGAGTTTGTGTACATTTAATTTCGCTCTGTGTCGCACTGTTTGCGGTCATTTCACCCCGGTTAATGAAAGCTATGGAGAACGTGAAGAGATATCACGTGCTGGCGAAGATAAGTTGATTTTTTTTTTCTTCTTTCTTTGCTGATTGTGTCCTACTTTGTGGTGGGAGGAAAAAATAAACCTCTATAGGCAGGAAAGATAAAAGAAAACAAAAAACAAAAGAGAGAGGAGGCATTGTCCTGTCATAATCACCACCCACAGTATTTTCCCAGAGGCATTTGATGCTGAAAGCATTCGGGTGTTGCTTTTTTTGCCCCCAAATAAGCGATTTCTTGCAATTTTCAATTTGACGTGTAAGGCGGGGAGGGGGGAGAGCGCTTGGCGCGGAGGGAGAGAAGTTGCTTTTTGTGCGAGAGAGTTTACGTAGCATTGAGACGATCCCGCTCCCTCTTTCTAAAGGAGTTTGAGAGACGCTTTCGCGGTGGTGTAGGGGGAATAATTACCTTTTCGGAAGGTAAGGCACGGGAATAGCAACCGGACTCGGACCTCTTGTAGGCGAAACAAACTTATCTGAGCTCTAGGTTTTTTTGTTAAGCGGAGGATGGTACAATCTTTTCGGGGCTTCCTTCCTTCCTAACCATCAGGGACCTGCGCTAGGAGTTTAAGAAGGGGTTTCCCCGCACTGAAATTTCTTTTTCGTGGTGCTTAGTACACACGGTTTTAATTTCTTAAATCGCTGGAGAAAGCAGTCTGGAATAGATTTCACCTTTTAGGAAGGCACCTGAATATAATCCAATATCCCCGCCTCTCTTTGACTAGCCAAATCTTCCAAGTAGGTACCTACAGGTATCCATTTTAAGCTATTTAATATTTCCCTGCATCTCTAAACCGCCATTTTAATTAACAAAAAGCCAATTTCCCAGTCGTCTTGGAAAGTGCGGTGAGGCAGGTTGAGAAACCAATTGCTCGGAATAGCCAGCACTAGGAGAAAATAAATGTGTGAGCCATCCTTCCCTCCCTAGGATTGGCTTCTGTTCTCCCGACTGAGCTTGGGTGAAGTTGTGCTGTGATTTATCAGATAGTTTAACTCCCAACTCGCTCTTCTTGTAAGTCAGCATTAAACCACCTCCTGGGTGCTTTGTAAATACAGCTTTAGCATTTTTTTCATGCAGCAGATTGACATGTTGACGATTCTGCTTTAAGGAATGTGACAATAAAGTGGAAAACCAAAGGCTGGCAAGCACTTCATCAAGGATAAAAAGGTTCTGCTGTAAGGATGTCACTCAATTTATTGTGAAAGTCGAATGAATTACGTTTAATGAAAGTGCTCCCCAGATGAATATTACCAGCAATTTCCTGAGTTGGCTCTGTCAGATTGATATGAGGAAATGCCAACCCATATCAAAAAAGATCTCCAATCTCAATTACTATGCAAGCTTTCGAAGAGCTCCTTTTTATTGATATGATATATATTGGCGGGTTCTTAATGCTGTGGAAACTGCTCTCTGTTCAACAGGACAGCATATTTCCTAGTTTATTGTTTAAGCCTACGTTTTTCTGGCTGTTTTTTAAACTTCTGCGAGTGCCCTTCTTTTGGGGGGGATTTCCCTTGCCGTGACCTAGAGAGACCAAAGTTGTGTGTCTGGCAGAGAGCAGGGGCGATGCTCATTGCAGGAAGTTTGTTCAGCCTGGATGGACAAAGCCGAAGGTCAAGAGAAATAACTCGGCTGAGACAATGGCGTTGGATCCCCTAATTTTCAGTGTATTTCTAGGCGACAATCCAGAGCACGGTAGTATTTGTTACCACTGGCTATCCCAGTATTCCCGCCCTTTCTTCCTCATTCCTCTAGGGCTTCCTTGGGCAAATTAGAAATTCACTAAGCCCGCGAAGAGAGAGAAAAGCTCTTATGTCGCCTCATCTACATAAGAATTGACTTTGTGAGAGGCTTTTCTGTTCTGTTTTAACTACTCTGACACCAGTCGCTGCTTAGGAATACAGCTTCTTTTCCCAGAATCCATCTTGCTGGGCTTGTTTGTGATTAAAGGAGGGATTCAGTCAGCTTTCTTCTACCACTTCCCCCTTCTCTTTCAATTTTTAAATCGAAGAGGAGAGAGAAAGAGGCGGTATTGAAGGACAACCGGGAGCTGCTCGGTACTCTGCAGCAGGACGAGGACGTGGGCGCCTTCACACGTGGAGCTGTGCTCCCTGCATGCAGCACAAAGAGGAAGCAGAAAGAGCTTGTCCTTATCACATGTCGGGTTAGTCTGGGTTCCCATTTTCCTGTTCGTAACTGGATCCGCGTCTAAAACTTTCTTCAGTGCACGATTAGTTCACGTGATTTTTAATTTTTTTTTTTTCCCCTGTTGGTTTTTCCCCCCCTCTGTCGGAGATGCTGAACGTTTCGAGCCGCGAAAGGCTAGTGCGAGCGCTGCGGGGAGAGCGGACAAGGGCTTGCAGACGGACTGGGACAAGGTTGACTTTGAGGTGCCCTGCTCCGCGGCTGCCGCGCCCGGCCGCCCCGGCCCAGGGCTGGCGC
>NW_009195205.1:688-1866 GCF_000690835.1 Fulmarus glacialis | reverse complement strand
TGGGTGCTGCCGAGGCCGCCCCGGGTGGTCGCCTGCCTCTCCCACCCTCTGCCTGGGGTGGGCGGGGACAGACCAAGGGCACCCCACGCTCGTGGCTCCCTTTAAGCCGCGCTGCTGGGTGAGGTCAGAGGGGTTTGGGATGCTCTGAATTCCCCCGGGATCTCACACCCAGCTCCCAGCTGGCCGCCCAGGACCCGGGGAGGAGAAGCCCCTGCAGAGCTGGGGATCCTCAGCCATCCAGGGCATCGCCGCCGGCTGTCCCCAGCCACTCCCCGGGAAGGAAGACGGAGGATTTGAAACCAAAATGGACCTTTCCACCCTCCTGTGTCCTGGGGGACCCCGTGTCCCGGCCCTGCTCAGCACAGACCCAGCAGCCCTGGCAGCGCGGTGGGAAGGGGGGGCTCCCGTGGGGCTGTAACTACAGCTCCTGAGACTGATGTTTCAGGTCCTGATAACCGTGAGCGGTGAAAAAAGGATGAGCAAAATGCAAAATGATGTAGCAAAGTGGCTGCAGCCAGGAACAAGGGAGCTGAGTGGCGTAGAAAGGATCTTTAGCCTCTTCCCCGCAATCTCGGACGCTGTTAGTAATGCGATGCAAGGCGAGAGCCGTGTCGGGGACATCGTCTTGACAGCGGCCGGCCCTGAGCCGGTTTTAAAACGCCCTTTGCTTCATGCTCTTTTTTTCCGTCCCTGAGCGCTTTTAAACACGTCCTTTGCTTCAGGCTCAGCATCCTCCCCCGTGCTGGGAGGGATGGTCGGGAGCGGGTCGGGAGCATCTCGTACCCTGCACGATGGCCGAGCGTGGCCCCACCGGTTCGGCTTCAAGCACTGGGGCTGGAAGGGGCTTTGGGGGGGAAAAGGTGCCAGGATGGGGGTCCCCATCTCCCAGGCGGTGACGGTCTTGGGATGTCCCGGGTCAGCCCCTGGCTGCCCTGGGGATGGGCAGCAGCGGGGCGAGGGCACCCTTCACGGAAAAAACGTGTTGTGGGAGGATGCCTTAAAAATTTCCCGTGAAGCTGCTTTCTCTTAACTCCCCCTGCAAGTGTTCGGATTTTCAAGGCAATGTTTTACCGCCAGCAGTTTTGGCAGAAACTGCTTTTTCCCCGCCAGAAAACTTGAAGAGAAACCCCAAATCAGAGTATTTCCATCCAAAGCTGCTGTTGTTGTTCTTCACAAAA
>NW_009195205.1:0-624 GCF_000690835.1 Fulmarus glacialis | reverse complement strand
GCGGCCGCTGTCTCGGCAGGCACCGCTCTGTCCCTCGGCCGCTGGCGTCAGCGGCAGCAGGATCTCCTGGTGCCGAGGGGCTCATCCCACAGAGCCCGAGCAGCTCCCGGGGGTCCGGGTGGGTGGCGAGGGGACAGGAGGGATGGACACCACCACAGCCCCGGGGGAGATGGGTCCCACTTGCTCCCTGGACAGACACGCGAGGGCCAGCTCGTTGTGGGATGGCTCCTGAAAAGCGATGGCTAATGCTAAGACGGAGAGCCAAGTGTATTTTTCATCTTAAAAATGGGTGTAACAGAGAGGGACTTGTGGAGAACCACCCAAGGAAGGAGAGTTGCGGCCTCGGCCGTCGGGCATTGCTCCCTGCCCCGGGAGAGGAGGGCAGGAGCAGAGCTGATGCTCCCTCCATCATTTCCGATCCTTCCCGGCTGCTGCCCCCTCCCCAGCCCCGTGTCCCCGTGGGACCGGCACCGTCTGTCCCCCGCCGCGTTACAGCCCTTCAGGAGTGCAGCGGCTCTGGCAGCGACAGCGAGCAGGGCTCCTCGTCCGCCGCGGACGAGAAAGCTTTTAGCCCGGGACATGGGGGCCGCAGGCACATTAGCAGGTCCGTCCCCCCCGTGCCGG
>NW_009195204.1:466-2789 GCF_000690835.1 Fulmarus glacialis | reverse complement strand
GAGCAGCTCCCTGCAGCCCTGCGCCGCCTCTCTGGTGGGGACGGTCCGGGAGCGGGCGTGAGGGCAGGACGGGCACCCGCGGTGCGGCCCACCGGCACGCTTTCCGGCGAGGCGCTTCCTGAGCCAGCGAGAGGGTCACTGCTGCACTTAATTGCCCTTGACAAGCTCTCTTCTCTTTTGATGTCTGAGTCCTTGGTCAATCATTTGCTCTTCAGAGCAGGCTGTGCAAGGACTTCCATGGTTTCAGTATGCACTGTGTATGAGCAGACAGAATAAACCTTCCTCTGGTTTAACCTGCTGCCTGATAATTTCCTGTGGTGCTTGTTTATTCTTGTATTGTGAGAAACAGCAAATAATCACGCTATATGTGCCATCCCCACACCAGCTGTGAAGCTATGCGAGAAGATGGGACCCTCTAGCAAACCTCTTCCCCCATCCACTTCTGTCTTTGCCAAGCTGAGGCATTTTATTATTCTCATATTGAAAACGTTGCCTACTGGTGAACACCTGAAGGAGGTGGGGGGAAATGCAGACACGTATGGATGCTGGCCTTTGCAGTAGCTGCAGAGGCAGCCAAAGCAACCTGGTTTCTAGCACCTTGCTTTTTTTTTTTTTAGCCCTTCCTAGTCTGTGGATTAACGTAAGCCAACGCTGTGTGTTCCTGCTGTGCTGGGGTGTGTGTCGGGCTGCCCTACCCACGCCGCAGAGCGCGGCCAGGAGGAAGACCCCCGGGAGCAGCACGCAGGAGCTTTTCACAGCCAGACGAGCCTGGCCTGTGAGTGGCACTGAGGGGCCGCAGCATCCTCCCTCGGCTGGGCACATCCCAGGGGGTTTGTCCCTGACTTGGGTGTCGGTGCACCCCCGTGCATGTGCAAGTGATGGAGCGGAGGAGCCTGTGCTAACATCACCCACAGGGCTTGCAGAGGAACACGGGCACCTCCTCAGTGCGCAGCGGGCCCCGCCGCGGGCTGGTGAGGTCTGCAGGAGGTCAGAGCTACACCTGGGAAAAGTTTGTTGCCATATTAGTGACTCGCAACCACTTCTGGTTTTGAAAGCGAAACGTCCTGTGGTCTGAGCGAGGACGAAGGGTGCTGTGCCGCTGGCTTGCTGCAACCAAGGGGTTTGTCACCTTGTCCCACCATTTTTTTGATTCAGCTGCCAGCAGTGGGAAATGAACAGTTTTGGGGGTCTGAAGCAAAGCAGAGATGCAAAAGGTGGTGGTGCTGACTGCAGTTTAGTTCTCCTGGCTGAGGGCTCTTGGTTCTGTCTTTTGCTGTCTTGCCTTTCTGCGATTACACAGCAATGCCCCGTGCCGCGCTCCTTGCAGTCGCGACCGATGTGTGAGAAGGACCGGGGGCAGCGCTACTGGTTTCCTCTGGTTTCTGGGCCATGGCAGCCCGCGCGCCTGATGCACAAACCTCCTGGGTACCTCGCAGGACCTTCACAAGCCTTTCACCAGCAGCCAGGGCATGGGAGGCTGGAAGCAGACGGCGGTCCTGGGGCAGGAGCCCCCTGCCCTGGATCCATCCCGGGGCGTGGGGCTGGTTGCAGATGCTCTTCCGGCAGCTGCATCTCCCGACAGCCTCCTGGGGCTGACCCTAACCCCGTGGTGACGCCGACCTGTTGGGGACAGGGCATTCCTCTCCCCCTCTGCCGCACCAGCGGTGTCTCTGCTCCTTGCGGAAGTTTTCAGGAACGTTTTTAGGAAAGTTTCTGCTGCTGGGAGGAGCAGCTCACGCACAGACATCACCAGTAATCCTCACTGGCACCGTAATTGCTCTGGGAAATGCAGTGCTCGCCCACAGGCTTTCCAGGAATATCAGACACCTCCGGCTCTTCCCAGAGCAAGAAAACCAGAGCCTGTATCTGTGCCTTCCCCACTTTGGGTAGGCTCACAACTGAGGTGCTATCAGAGCATATTGCCTCCCCAGCTGAAGAGAAACCTGGGAGGGCTGAATGGCCTCAAGGAAAGAAAAGGAGTGGCCAAAAAAGCATCCCCTGTCTCCCTCGTGTGCACCCGGACTCGTGACCACTCGAGGTTTGCATTTCTGCAGGAGAAAGCTGTGGCCGTGGCCCAGGCGATGCCCCTCTTGCCCCCCGCACACGCGCCTGCTTTTGAGGCGGCACGTGTCCAGCGAACAGACAGGGACAGGGGGGCTGCTGGGTACAACTTAATCTGTGTTTTCATTTAGCTTTTCAATTTATCCTTTATGGGATTAAAAAAAACAAAAAAAATAAAGTATTCGCGCTGTTAGATGCTCCATCTAGTGTCTCACCTGGGGAATGAGCCCCCAGCGTCACGGGCGAAGCCTGGGAGGGGATG
>NW_009195204.1:0-238 GCF_000690835.1 Fulmarus glacialis | reverse complement strand
ACCAGGGGGCGGGAGGGGCCGGGAGGGGCGGCGGCGGGGCCGGCACGTGTGCCTTGTCCGTGGGTGCCGCCCCCTCCGCCTCATCTCCCCACCGTAACGCGGGGGCACAAAACCCCGGTAGCTCCCTCCTCCTCCTCCTGCTCCTGGAGACAGAGCTGCTCGGCAGCTGCTTTTTTTTTTAGTGATGAGCATAAAAGCGTTTAACAAATTGCTGATTAGCCAATTAGTCATCTCACGG
>NW_009195203.1:0-2417 GCF_000690835.1 Fulmarus glacialis | reverse complement strand
GGGGTTATTTTTTTATTTCGGTGGGGTTTTGTTGTTTATTTTTAATGCTCGTTTCAAATCCCAGGGAAAAATTATTATTAATAATAATAAAAAACAAAAATAAGACCCTCGTCCCTCTACCTTAAACATCCTCCCTGTAGCAACAACAATAAGAAGTGTAGTTGGAAAGAAAAAAAAGAAGTGAATTTATTTTATCTAAAAACCTCCGTAGCTTGACTGTAGGTTTATCACAGCTTTCCCTCTTTAATTGTATATGCAATAACAAGGTTTAAGCATACTGAGAAGAAAAAAAGAGCGGACACTATTATTAAAACAAAGTATTTATGTAATTATTTGATAACTCTTGTAAATACGTGGAATATGAATACTCGAAATTAAACTTTAATTTATTGACATTGTACATATCTCTGTAAATACGACTGCAGCTGTCTTATTTTTCCTTCTGTTTTTATTTTTAGTCGTTTTCATTTCAAGTTCGTAATTCCTTTAAACATACATCCCGACCCAGAGGAGAAATACCCCCATTTCTGAGGGCTCACTTTTTAAATCGGAGTTCACCCCAGAAAACCTGACCTCGTCCTTTTGTAAAGGAGCCGAATGCAAAAGGCAAAGCAGAAACAAACAAAATTAATCAAAGACCTTTAAAAAAAATAAAAGAGAGGAAGAGAAAAAGCAGTGTGCCATGGTAGCTTTTAATCCTCGATTTCTTGAGTGTTCAAAGTGCTACTTGCCGTATAAAATGTCAACAACAGAAAAATTACATACGTTAGTACACGACAACAGGCTTCTCCAGTGGCTTGAGAGAAAAAAATGAAGATTCTAGGATTTTCTTTACTTTGTATTATTTTTTCCCCATTTCCTTGGTGTGTCAAAAAAACCAACCCCACGATGGAGTTTTACTACTGTGCTTATTGTTGTCTTTGTTTGAGTGAGTGCATATTTTCTTGGCTTGAAAGTCAGGTGCTCAGAGCTGGTTCAAAGAAAAAAAAAAATGAAGGTATATTTTGTGTTATATAAATGTTGAGAAGTTCTTGATTTCTTTTTCTGTAATTTTTTTTTTCCCTTTTAAAAGTCACTGAAGTTTCAATAAATTTTTATTGAAATGTCTTGGGCGTACTGTGAAATGCCTTCACCCCAACCCTCCCGAAAGTGCCTGGGAGGATGGAGGGGTTGAAAGATATATGTCCCTCCTCTGCCTTTCTCCTCCACCCCCCGTCCCCTTCCCGATATTAAGATATTTCTCCTGGAAGGAGCTAGTACGAACCAGTCGGGATGGTGTCGTTTGAATTGTTGGTGGGGAAGTACGAGTTTTAAGCAAGCTGTTTAATGCACCTTTTCCGTCTCCAGCCCTCTCGCTTTTAAAGTCGATCCAGAGGCTACTAAGTCACCTCTTTTAATGGAAGAATATTAAGTGGCGTTTGAAAAGTTAATGAGAAAGGCTCAGCTATGCTTTTATCTGTCATAAATTAATAACGCAAAAGTGAAGAATTAAAGAATAAGATCGGTTAAATTTTAATGCAGAGCCCTCCTCCGAAGTTTCCAGGTAAAGTGCTGTGGAGCTGATGGTGTGGCTGGGCTCGTTTTCCCTCCCGTCCGGGCAGAGGAATTGGCTTTTCCAGTTAGTTATCACCTGGAAATACATGTGGGGTTTTTTTTCCCCTCCCTTGGAATCGCCCCTTCTCTCCCTTGGCTGATGATATGTGGAGATTAAACTGGAAAATGGCTGAAACGGGGACAGGCATCCAGGCTGCAGGCTGGACCAGTGGCCTGGAGGTCACTGGGAAGAGAACTGAGGAGAACTGGCAGCCCCTGCCTGTACCTTTGCCAGTCTGTGAGCACATCCCTCAGCGGAACATATATATTTCTCCTTGTTAAAGAGATTTTTTTCCCCCTCCCTTCAACACTTAGTGGCCCGTATATTGGAAAGTGATTCATCCTCCGCCAGTAATAAATATTATAAGGATGTACTTCCAGCCTGTATCCTGTTTTATACTCTGCCTGCCCCTCGGCCCGTGGCCCCCGGCTCCTGCGCCGGCGAGATAAAGAGAGGGCCAGTGGGTGAAAGTGGTGAGAAAGCTTTTTTCCCCCCGATTTTTTAACAAGTCCCCAGCGGGACCCCCCCCATGCACATCAAGCCCTGCTCAGGTTCCCTTCGTGGGGGGACGGGACCCTTCCCATTTCAGCTTGGGGGTGTGTGTGTGTATTTTAAATCCACGGTGCTTGCAGCAGGGGAAAGGTTTGGGCTGAGCAGGATTTTTTCTCTCCCCTCGGATGGCCCAAGGTGACGGCTGCTGGAAATGTCACTTCGGCCGATGCTCTTCTGCGCCGGCCTGGGCGAGGGGGGGCTTTCAGGGATAGAGGTGGCGTCGGGTCTGGCAAGAGAAATATTAAAAAAAAAATAACAAACAAAACCCACC
>NW_009195202.1:0-17336 GCF_000690835.1 Fulmarus glacialis | reverse complement strand
TCAGGCCGCCGGGGACCCCGCGCCTCGCCGCGCACCGCAGGCCCCGGCCGACCTTTTCATGGGAAATTTGCTGAAAATTTGCTGATCTGCATGAAACATTTATTGGCGAGGGAGAGGAAGAGCCTTGCCTTCGCTTCTTGGGGGTTACTGGTTCGTGCGGCGCTAAGCGGGGAATTCTAACGTATGCGAGGAAGCGGCGGGGCCTTTTGGTCTCGGCGGCCCTGCACCCGTACGCACGGAAAATTATCAATACCTCGCTCTACCAGATTCGTTCAATTTGCTCGTATTTGTTAAAACTTTTGAGAGAGCGCTGGATGCTTAATGCTTCATTTATGATTTATGCTCCATAAATGTATTAAAACATTAACCATATTTCTGCTATGGCATACTTGAATCCTCCCGGGGAAAAGCCCGGGTGTTTCTCAGGCTGCTACTCCGGCTTCCCCGAGGAGCGAGATTATTTGTGTTGTGTTACACCTCCGAGTGTTGATTAGGCCTCGGTGTTACCCTGACAGAAACGTCGTGCGGTGCTTCTCTTTAACGGGGTAATAAGCTACATCAACCGCACGAAGGAAATGTTCCTTTTTAAGTCAGAAACGGCCAAAAAGTTGGTGTGTAAACACGGCAAAGGCTCCGTCCCCTCCACCCAAGCGACGGGGCTGAGCTCTGGCAACAGCCTCCGCTAATCGAAAACTGTTGGCCATAGCACTTGGGTGGCTCAGGCAAATTTATAATCCGGGTTTGAACTCTCTAATATATTAAATGGTTACACACCACCCATTGCCGAGCCCGGCTTTAACCGCCTCGCAGCCTGGCAGCTTCGCAGGCTCCGAAACACGGCTGTTAATTGGAAAGCAGGAAGGTTAAAAAAGAGACAAACTAGTTTTCTGGCTTGTGTTCGACAGCGGGGGTTATTTATGCGGGTATTTTTTTCGTAGGGGTTTTTTCCTTCTTTTTTTCCCCTCTCTTTTGCTGGTGGGGTGGAGGGGTGGGGGCGGTCTGGAGGATTTCTTAGTGGTCGGGAAGCTTCACATTTTTCAGTAAGCATTATTGGGTAACAATTGGTGCAAACATTATGGAGGGGGAAAGGCACATAAATCAAGAAATAAAAAAATAGTTTCTGCACATTTTCAAAAAACACGTTGTGCTCTCTGAGGTCCTTTTCATTTTAACCAAATCAGGGGGAACTTGTCCTCACAGCGGCAAGGCAGATGGAACAATAAATCACAGGAACCATTGACTGCCTGCAGTGTACTCTCCGCAGCTGTCACTTTTTTGTCTCTTTGGTTTTAGCTGACATGGTTTGAGGTCCACTGTGAACCAATCTGGACTTTTTTTTTACCGTCATATCCATCAAAACGACCAGTAGCCATCAACCTACTGCAGCGATCGATTCGTTTGCTTATTCTCACGCATAAGCCAATACTCTGCTCACTAGGTGAGGCTTGGGAGAAGCACCTCATTTTAGCTTCCCCCCCCCCCCCCCTTTTTTTTTTTTCCTTTTTTTTTTTTTTTTTTTCCTTTTGCCTCCAGCTACAGCTGTGATTTTCTGAGCAGTCTTGGCTAACGTTATTAAAGTTGCATCATGATAGATATAGAGCGGAGCAGATAACAGCCTCCACGCACAACAACAGCAAACCCAAGAACAACCGTGGGGTTTTGCTGTTGTTGTCAGTGTCGCTTTTCAGGTGTAGCGAGAGGCTTGCTAAGCTCGGAGTTTCCAACTCATTGCTTATTTTGCAAAGTAAACAAGCAAATGTTATGTGCATAACCTTAGCTGTCTCTGCAAAGGTCAGTGCCTGGCTGCTGATTTCTTTTCCTGCCTTTTGGTGGCACTCTGATGCCAGCGATTATTTCTGGCGTGTTTTGGAAACAAGACGTCCTTTCTTAACAAAAGACTCAATCTACAAAAGGCTGCAAAACAAAAAAAATTGATTAAATTTGAACCGGAGTATGAAAGTTTACTTGGGTGTATAAAATAGCCCGGTAAGCGCTAAACAGGGGCTCGTCTGTAACGCGGGCCGCGCTCGGCGCAGGCGGGACTGCGCGGGAGGCTGCTAAAGTGGGGGGGTCCCTCCGCAATCAAACAATACCTATGGATGCGTGTGGACGTATAGGTGGTATTGAATATCGGATTATGTGGTTTCGGTTTACGACCTGAAACGTTACAAAGTGTCTTTTGCATTTTATAAAAGTGTATTCTCCGAAGCACCGTCCTTCGCAGATATTAGCAGGGACTGAAGTTCAGACCACATTTCGGAGAACAGGTTTTTCTGTGGTATAAATAGAAGTGAGGAGATGTGTGGATAATACAGTCATAGTAATATTTTTTTTTAATGTCAAAAATATCTGCTCACTTTAAAAACCTTCCGTTAGGTCAAGTTAAATTTATTATATATAATTTTTTTTATAGCTGAACTCCATGATTTTGACTTGAGGTGACAGTTGAAAAGCACCAGAAACCCTTGGAATTTCAGATCTATATATTACTGTAAAGGAAGAAAATAAAGTTCTGCTAGTAGAAGGTAGGTAATTGCATTTACCAAATACACATAGTTTAAAAAACACAACCTCTGAAACATTTACCTTAAAAAAAGTCAAGACAGCAGAAGTTTTCCTTTGTATCTATAGAACAAACATCCCTGGGATTTGTAATAAAAACCCGGTTATGAGATCCGGGGTCCCTCCTGTTAACAAGGATCTTTTAGCAGAATATTGAAATATTGCTATGTTGGAGAGAAGTTATTTAAGGACCCTACAGGAGCTGATGCGAGGGCAGATTCTGCTGAGACTGTTTTCCTCTTTACAGACCTTTGCAGGGTGCGGGTCCTGAACATATCCCACTTTAGAGAAATGCAACAAATAATGAGCTACAGCCAAAGCCAGCACCGCTCCGTGATGAATTTCAAGGAGCGTGACCAATAATCCTTCTACTTATCTTAAAAATCCTATGGAAGTACTAAACCAGTTGCAATACAAGTGAAAGCAAACTGGGGTGGGGGGAGAAAAAAAAAATGCACAAAAAAAGCCATCTGTCTGAGAGCAACCCAAGAACCCTAAGTCCACCCAAGTAGTTATTGCATGTTTTTCTGTACTGCTAATGGATTGCATATTGTTGAAAATATGAATTACAGAATAAATCAGAAGAGAGTGGCAATTACGGGTCCAATTCTGCTCTTGGCTACAGTGAAATTATCGGCCTGATTCTGTTTGCAGCTATTGGGGTGCACATCAGAATAATTATTCAATGTAATAGCTACTCCAGACTGGCAATCTGAGCTCTCTAAATTTAACAATTGCCGGAGGAGCGAGGCTGACAGTCGGTGAGGGTCAGACCAGTTTAGGCTGTGGATTTTCACAAACCTTTACGCACTGCTCTTAACTTGCGACAGATACTCGGCAGTACCCCACACACGTCTTAAATATACCTTTAAAAATGTCTTGCACTGGGGATATGCCAAACATCGCTTGCTCCCTTTAGGGGAGACATGAAGAGTTACAAACCGTGAGCCCTATGCCAGAGCTGTTGCCTAGAAAAAATTCCCATTTGAAGTGAGTCAGAGTTTTGGCTGCAGAGGGAGAGCAGGATAAGAGGGCCCTGCGTTATAACAGTTATGCAGGAATAAGGAATTTCACTACAATTCCCGTGCCAGCAAAATCTGTATGTATATAATATCAGATAACATCGTACTGTATGTGAAAGGAAGGCCACTAATTGGGCAGTATTCTTATTTTCAAATGAATTCCAACGCCGAGAAAGGCGAGCAGCTTTGTTAGAAGGGATAGTCATTAATATGCCTAATGGTGACTTTTCTCCCGTTCCTACCAAACGGTCTGTAATATAATTCCACATTAAAAACAGGAAGCAATTCTGTATATTTTCTAATTAGCCTTTCGTGGAAATCTTGCTGCGGTAGATACTTAATAAAAGAAGGAAAGAAAAGAAAAAAAGACTGTGTGAAGAGGAAACTTTGTTCGTCACTTGCATACTAAATAGCGCAGGTTTAACGTCCTGTACGTTGCAAAAAGACACGTAACGTTGCTTCTTTCGCGAAAGGGTGATGTGTAGGGCTCAATTTAAGCCCTCAGCTGACCTCCCGGCGATGCCTGGGCTGCTCATGCGCTCAGCACCCGACACACGCGGCCGTCCTGGCAGGATCGAGCCCGCAGGCGCTGCTGAGCGGGGTGTTGCTGCTGCCGCCGCCGCTGCTGTTGTTATTTTCCAAGAGGAAATATTTCGGGTCTGCCCTAACATTAGTGCAACATATCGCTCCAGCTGCATTCCCCGCTGACTGGAGTCTGTTTGATGAGTAATTAGGAGACCTTCTCTTTAGTTTGTTTGACATATTTTTACAAAACATGTAAATCTGTTAAAAAATTGCTTGTTCATTTAAAAGACAGAGTTCCTAAATGAAACAGAGTATCTGCTAAATGGATATAATTTTAGGAGGTTTTTTTTTTTCTATTACAACTTCAAACACAATAGGCTCTTTTTGCCTTAAAAAGGATTTTTTTTCTGTTTCTGTTGAGAAGTAATTATTCTGTTTCTGCATCTGTGTAGCTTCACCCAGAGCTCATACAGAGAAAATCTCTGTAATAGAGATAAACACATCTAGACATACAGGTATCCATGTGTATACTTAAGTTTGTTTATATTTTACACCCACACATCAAAACTGGTATCATTAGCTACTTACTGGAAAGCAATAAACACAGCCTTCTTTCCTCTGCCAGATCAAAGGTGAACACTTTTTTCTTTATTTTCCATTAAGGCATCTTTAGCAAAGAAATCTCACAGAAAATGTTAAATAAACCTCGAATATTCCAGCACCCATTCTGCTCCTGTTGTGAAATATGCTTTGAAGATCATCTGCTGCTTCAGATTGCATGATTTAAGCTGGCGATTTAACTTTCCTAACTATCGCAGCATTGTGTAATTAAAGAGTTAAATTTTTCTTGGTTTGAAACCATTTGGAGTTTTTTAAATGTAAATATTATTTTCTTCCCTTCAGCTCTTTAGCTGTGCAAAAAGAAGTGACACCTCTCAGCACCCTTAATTTCAGTCAAAGTTGCTATTTGCAATATTCAAAATCACAAATACTAACTGTTATTAATTTTTTTAATATCAAAAAAGAACTCTGGTATTTAAAGTAAAGCAATCCTACTGACCCAAAGGTTAAAGTTATCCCCCAAAAAAGCAATGCTATAAGAAGGCTATGCTAGCTCAGATTAAAATCCTTTTGCACTTTAAGATGTAAGTGCAGGGATGATTTAAAAGCCCCGTACTTTTCTACTTATTGCTTCAGGCTGAGCATTTTGTTTTTCCTTTTTTTCTTTCTTTTTTTTTTTTTTTTCCCAGCGAACACTCAGTTGCTTATTTTGGGGAAGCATCTCATTTATCTGAGCCTGCTTCTTCCCGAGACTTTTTCCTGCTGGAGAATTACTGCCTGGCACATCAATAGGTTGCAAATTATATGAGGGCTGTGTTTAACTTGCAGCCGGATTGCCATTGTCGTGAGAGTCCGCGTCTTTTAGCTAAACTGCCTTTTTCTTGAGGAATTTCAGATGTCTGTAATTGCCGCTCCTTTCAGCACAGCTTAAGGTATCAATATCAACTCGATTTGAATATCATAAGTGGGAAGTTGCTCTAAGCAAAACAAAAACATGTCACTTGCCCAGGTGACATTTTGTAGCAAACAAGGAAATCACAACTCCAGGAAGTGTTGTATTTTATGCCAACAACAATATGACAGTTTTCTCTGTAAAGAAAACATGACACTTTTCCAAATATCAGAGGATGCCTCTGCTGCTCAAGGGATTCCTGTACTGTCACTGAAATGGAAGGTCACAGGCTGGTTTCATGATTTCTATAGTTTCAAAATGTTGTGGTGGAGCGTTTGCGCGCTAAATGCTGTAGGCTAAGGGAAATCTTTCCTTTCATCTCTGAAAGAAGTGACAGGAAGAAAAAGGTCCTACTTTGACAGCAGTAACCTCTAGGTCTAGAGGTTCTGCCCCAAGCAACTCTGAAGTAAAATTACCTATGTTAATGTGTTGTCCTCGCTGTCACCCAGGCACACGTGTGCGCGCGTGCGCGCGTGCAAAACAGAGCTCACGAGGGCGAGCGTGCACCGAGGGGCTTGCAGCCCGGAGGAGGGGTCGCGTTGGACCACGCCGGCCCACAAGAATCGTCTCAAAATAACCCTCAGAGCAATGTGTTTTTTCCTGGATAGCCTGGGCTGGGCGGGAGCCACAGCGAATGCTCATGTCCCGTTTTTACCTGGCCTTGACTGTAATAAAGACCGAAAAGTTTCTGCAAACAATTTCTTTTAAGAGGTGGGGTTTCCAGTTCGACTTCAAGAAGGTAGGGATCTACTTGCTATGCTAGTACCTAATTCTTGAAGTTTAAATAAACAGACTTTTGCTTTAAGCCAGAAAAAGTATTAACTTCAAGGCTATGGACAGGATCAAAACACATTTGTTTCCAGCCTTCCTCCTTTTTTATTCTTCCCTCTCCCCCTTAAAAAAAACACACCTTAGTCTATAGATTATATACTTCCTGCTGCCCTTTTTATAAGCAATAAGAATTTAATAACTGAGGGCAACTCTATAGTAATATTTATATGGGTCAAGTGGCTTAAAAGTATGCAATAAATGTAAAGT
The DNA here is from genome assembly GCF_000690835.1 of Fulmarus glacialis. Taxonomy (NCBI): domain Eukaryota; kingdom Metazoa; phylum Chordata; class Aves; order Procellariiformes; family Procellariidae; genus Fulmarus; species Fulmarus glacialis. Next base: position 10,676 of record NW_009195202.1, on the reverse strand, counting down.
TATGAACCACATTGCCCCTTTTTAAATAATGCAGCTAGCACCAAGATATTATGTTTCATATTCTGGAAAAAGGTGTTTTAGCCTAGGCTTTAGGAGTACACCAGACATGAAAAGTTATACTGATCCCATAATAAAGTCACTGCCTGCTTAATATGGTGTGTTATGTAGAGCTCCAGATCTTAATAGCAGACCACAGCAAGAACGTCCCAGATGATATCAACAAAACCTTAGCTTTCTCATTAGCAATCAGCAAATTCTCCTGGTGTCTGCTAGTTTCAAATAAGGGCAAGTGCCTCTATTCCTAGTGTGAAGCCCAATAGGATAATAGAAATAATGTAGTCTAATCAGCGGCGAACACATGAGATCCCCCCGTCAGAGCAGGCGGAGGTGGGTTTGGTGACTCCCCTTCAGCAGCTTTTAACAGGCTTCACGGTCCTGAGGAGCAGGATCGGTGCGATTGCAAGAGAGGGAGCAGAAAAATCCGCCTCGCCGCCTCGCGCGGCTCCTCGTGCGTTTCCACCGACACTTCTCTGTGAGAGAAGAGCTAGTTTTTTACAGATAAGAGGGTTTTGAGGGTATTTGTATAAAAAATAAAAATAAGCAAATCTTATAGTCATTGCTTTGAATAGATGAAGCAATGCTGCGTGTGGTTTCTGTGTATATAAATACATATGTGTCTGTGCATGGGGAGGGGGATCGCAGATTGGTTTGATTTGGTCTCATCAAACCGTCTACTACTTTGATAAATCAGATCAAATATTTGTCATCACGGCCCAAATGACCATTCTTTTGTTGGCTGGCACACTGCTGATATCTGTCCACTGTCTGCACCCAGGCTGCTAGCTGCATTATTATTTTTTTTCTTATTGCTGTTAGATTTAAACATATTTTGTGTTTGGACAATGCAGCATACATTTGCAGCACAGTATTATTAACTGTGGGGACAACCATCGCTGGTAGCCGTTACGATGAAAGTGTGAAGGACACAAGATCGTACTGCTCTTGCAGCCTAAATAATCTATGGTTATGCTTGGGGAAATGCAGGACAGTTTTAGGTTTTGTACTGATTTTATAATTGTAAGTTTTTTTTCCCACATTTTCCCTTGTGGTTTCTATTTAAGAACAATTTTTGCACTCTTGTTCAGTCCCAGTTAAAAATTAAGACTGCGAAAGTGACTGATACCATGCAAGGAAATGCAAGTCTAAGCTGCAGCAGTGTAAACAAAAAAGTGTTTTAAGAGGTGCTTAACTGTGTTTTGAACCCTGATTAAGCCTAAGGTTACTCAGTGTTTATATGTGCATTTGCAGTGCACTGGGAAAATTCAGTGTTTAATGGTTCCTGTGCTGATCTTTTGTTAGTGCACTGGGCTGCGTTGCCTAAGAGCAGTGATTACTGGCCAGATTAAAAACCACAGAAACTCTTTCTTATACTGAGTTTTGTCCAACTTTATTCATGTTGATGGGAAGCAGGGGTCCGTATATCTCTTATAGTTAAGATTTTAAAAACTGACATCACAAGTCAGTCCCCCAAGCTCTTATTTAGCTACTGGAGTAAGTAGCAGGATAAGGTAGTGCTATTTTGTACACATTCGGCAAATTGAGAATAGTTTCCATCTATGGGTCTCATTATGGTTTAGGAGCCAAGCCTAAGGTTCTCGGGTCTGATTTTTTGTTTTAATAAATGCGAGACGGTAGGTGGACAAGGACGGTACCTACAAAGGGCAAATGGCTCCAAAAAAATGGGTAATAACCAAAGGCAAGGAGACAACAGCACAAAACCTCTTGCTTCCAACTTCGCTGGACTGTTTTGAATTCTGTGAATGACCTTGTAGAGTACTTTATTCTCCTAAAATAACAAGCAGGTCAATACCGGTCCTGCTTGTGTGATAAAATGCAGTAATTGCTGACCAGGACATGTCCACAAAGGAGCCAGGAGAGCTGATCTGTGGCAGCGAGGACGTTATCACCAGCAGGGTCAGGAGATCCTGACAGTTCAGGATAGTCCATGGCAAAGAACGACAAAACATGTCGAGGGGGACTGAAAAAACTAACTGATGGATGAGGGTGACGTTACCAAAGGGAAAACTGTGTTGGCAAATAAATGCATATTTACTAAAAGAAAACCTCTTGTTTATGAGAAGTGAGAGGTGAAATTGTAGACTACTGATGCTAAATTACATGATTATTGTGCTCAAGTGAGAGGGTAAAAAGGGCTCTGGGATGAAGTTGGCTCTACAACATATAGGCCCCAGCTACCTGCGCCTACAAGGAGGCTAGAAATTTAGGAGAAGGTTTCTGATATCAAAGCAGTGAGGCTGTGGAGCAGACTCCATATGCGGGTAACGATGTGAAAAACCACTAACGGCTCTTAAAGGGGAGCCTGATGACAGGGGATTAAAGGACATGTTGTCCGCAATAGAAAGGGCCCGGATGGGAGGACCCAAACAGCCTCATCCAGTCCAGTTTAATGGAAACGCCCTGGAAATAGGCGATAGTGAGGCACACCAAGCTCTGTCTAAACTTCCATTTTAGGTGATTTTTATTATTATGGCTTTAATCCCTGCAATTCCCAGGGCCTGAATGCCTGGGCTCAGCCGCTGCAGCTCTGCGCTGTGGGAGGGCACCTCGCAAGACGTACTACAATAACGGGAGCAGGGTTTGAGCTCATATTTTACCAAAGAAAGAGGTTTTGGAGTGGTTTCAACAGTGCTGGTGTGCTACAGAAGAATTCAGAGAATGGGGGGTAAGAGGAGGATTTAAGCTCTTCAGGGAGAGTAGATATGCAGGGCCACTGCCCTGATGTGATGCCACCTCTCTGTATCTTACTCTATACGCAGTAGAAACAGATTAAAACCAGAAAAGAAATAAAAAAGAGAGAAAACAGAGTAGAGGAAGAGGAAAAGGGGAAGTCTCCACTGATGGTAAGCCTATATGCCTTTAATATCTAGGTTTCAGCAAATATCACCACCTTTGTGATTTTGAGAAATTTAAAATTAACATCTTGTGGACATTTGCATGTCCATATTTCTAAGTCACTTAGTTGTTTAAGGATAAAGCTGACAAACCAGTACCTATTCCCCGAGCTTTCAAGACATCAAAGTTGCCCTCCTCCAGCCTGGGATAGCACTAAAATGACACTTGTAAGGGCTGTGCCTAGGAAGCGTCCTTCGCGTCGTGGCTTTCGTTGCATCCCACACGAGGGAACCCAAACCTTGGAGGCTTTAAAACTTTGTGCGTCTGCGGCTTCTCTGTGAGCCTGAGAAGGGATCATTAGTAACTCGCTGATGTCTCTCTCTGTTTGTTCTACTTCACAAGGCACTTCCCCAACTAATTTAGAACAAAGCTGGGTGTTTACTTGGTTTCACAAAATGACACTTTTTGTCCCCCAAGATTGCTGCAAAGTCTCGAAAAAGAGTATTTACATAAACAGGTTTCAACTTCATCAAGCACAGGTTGGGAAAGGAGGGCAAATCCAAGTGGAAGGGAGATAAAGCAGAGCATGAGGTGGAGTAGTCGGTCTTTCATTTAGGGCTTTGAATATTTGAAGGACCGGAGCTGCCCTGCGAGAGAGCCACACGGTTGCCAAACCCCTGTAAAACTCCAGGTAAAATTGTGGGAGAGCTTCGGGGAGCGGTGGAGGAGCACAGCCCTCGACAGGCATCGACGGCAACTGCGGTACCAAGCAGTAAACCATCAGCGTGTTGCAGCAACTTCGCACTGCAACTTCGCATTTGAAGCCTATAAACGATGACATTTTAATCATTAGCAACCTCTCGGGGACCTGGCGATAATACCTATAGGACAACTTACAGCATCCCCGTTGAAGTAAGGGAGAGGGTGGCGGGGCGGTGTGAGCGCTGCTGATCCCCCCGCATGGTGCCGGGCATCTGCCCTGCCGATAACTTTACTTGCCGACTTTTTTTGGCTTGCGGGAAAGGTGACTCCTCAGCGCTCGTTACGGGAGCCGAGGGGCGTCTTGCGTGGACAGCAAGAAAAAGAATTAGTTTATGGAAAACGGATGGGTACAGTATGTAAATAAAAGCGAATCGCATCCTCATTATGTGAGCTCTTTTGAATAAATGTTAGCCTTTAAGTGCCAGCTGTCACTCTATGCATGGCCTCCCTTCTTACAACTAACCTCTCCGTCACCTCGCCTTGTCTCCCTAACTTGTCCTATTATGCAGTACCAAGCTGAGTCATTGTTTCAAGCAGGAGGTGACATGTTAATAGCTTAATAATAGTATAATCTCGCAAATAATAATATGCTGTCACACTGTCTGAAGCACAATGTTTACAGGAGAAGTGGTAATGTATGATGACAGTAATTTGAATAAAAATGAATTTACTGCTCTTGTCTCATTTGCAGTAAATTTTCGCATCTTTCATGCACAACTGGTGCTCCATGACCTCTTTCATTATTGTGTTCTCAGTGGCTGCTGCTTGCTTTAAAGTGAAAGGCAGGCAAATGAAACAGAAACCTGCAGCTTAATAACCGCTTTCCAGAAAAGAGTTCACACCGCGGCTTCTGAAAATCTCACTTCGTTTGTTTACGGAGATGATACGGTGTCAGGCAGGCTGTTTAATTAATGCAAGCTGGAGGTGCCGATTGAAAAGCAGGCACGAGCTGATATGATTACGTATTGACAATTTACAAAATTATTGTTATTAAAATGTGTCAGAGGGAAAAAAGTGCTTGGAATACAGAGAGGATGGTTTGGTTTGAGATTAAAGTTTGCGCAGCTTAAGAAAAAACTGTTTTACGTGCTCTTGGTATTGTTTAATGTGGAGAAAAGCAATGCTTTGCTTTCTATTCGATGTGGGGAAGGTGTCATAAGCGATTCACTTTAATGGCTTTCGTTAATTATAAATGCATGCTGGTATAATAGTGGACTGGTAAAACTTACAAATGATCCCTGAACATATAAAATATTTGGTTGTGGTTCACGTCATGGGTGGTTTCCTAACTCGTCCTGACCCATGTGCCGTATCGTTAAATTCTGCCATTTCTATGTATGGTACGGACCAGGACTCCTGGTATTATGCTGACAAATAAATAGGGAATCTACTCTAGATCAAAACTGCCTTTGGAAAATTTAAATTCCTAGGACAGTTCCGTTTCTTTAAAAGAAAAAAGTAGTTATTACATGATGTGGTTCATTTGATGAAAAAGAAGAGAGTTTACAACCCACAACTGATATGCCTGGGCTAAATTTAGTTTGATGGAATGAGGACATCTAATTGAAACTTGCTAGGACTCAAAACACTGCACAGGACAAATTCTCCAAAAACTGCTGTGTTTTATCTAAGTGAACATAAAGAATAAAAAAATGGGTTCTGAATGACCTAGTTCATGGGTTAAAGTAATTAAGACCATAGGTTACCTCTCTATCTATATATATATACCGACACGTATATATACTTTTTCATTACTTGTATTTTGCATCTAACAAATACAATATTTTCCTCTGAATTGAAAGTTAAGCACAGTTAGTTTTTCAGAAAAAGCTTATGTGCCCCGCTGCCGCTCTCCTGCTCCTCCTGCAGAAACCGGGAGCTGAGCTGGAGACCAACCTCACCGACCCGCTGCTGCGGGACGTGCCGAGCACGTGCACGGGGAGACTTGGTGGAAAAGGGGCGGCTGAAACCAGGCTGTATCACAGTAAAACGCAGTTTATAGTATTTTCGAAGCTGAGTTTTTAAGAGGGGCAAAAATTTGCCTTCGGTCTCCCAGCTTTACTTTAAGTAGTAGGTGCACACTTATGCTAAAAGCTGAGCTCTTTCTTTTTAGCTGTTTTTAAAAAAAGACATGAATGTTTTTTCCTAAGCCAACATTGATTTAAGGAACTCAAAACAGCTTTCAAATCTAACTCCCATTTTCACGTTCAAAGCGCAGGCTAGAGCCTGCGGTCTCTACCCCGTGAACACCCGGGCCAGCAAACGCCCTTGTTTGCAGGAGCGAGCGGGAGCGGGGAGCCAGTGCTGCTCCATGGGCATGGACCAGGAACAGCTCACTGGTGCCTCTTGGTTTTTTGCAGCTCCCCTTGCATGCAGGCACACCGCGGTGGTGCATACCCCCTACTCATCTTTCTTTATGCTATATACAGTGAAGCACAATACATCGTGTGTAGTGTGTGGCTGCAGGGTGCCAGGGAGCTCCTCGTTGTGGGCGCCAGGTTGCAGCACCCAGCTCCCCGCTGGGGCGAGGGTGGGCTGTAGGAGCCACCACCTCCTGCTTTTTCTTAATGTCTTCAGAGACGTTGCCTATGGGAGGGAACTTCCAATCTTTCTGCTAATATTTACCTTCCAAGGTTGACATTCTGAGAAAAATAAATCAGTAGATTGCACAGAAATCATGTTACCAGCTGCAGAAGTCTGCTGCAAGGTTTCGGAGCATATGTGGTCCCATATAGGCGTCTATAGAGATGGCAGAAGACATAACTTTGAGGATGTCGCTCTGATACCGTTCTCTTTGAAACCAGAGGAAAACACGCAGTCTCCATTAGGAAAGTGCAGGGGCTGGCGGTGCGACGTATTCAAATATGTGCTTAACTTCAAGCATCTCAGTAATTTCACTGAAGTAAGCACAGTGCTATTTGCCTCGAGATAAGCATGGGGCTGATGGGTTTCATAAGCACCTTGCAAGGCTGGGCTTGTTTTTGAACTGAATTTTCAATTTTTGTTTACATGAGAAGTGCAAGGGGCTTCAGTGGGATTACTCAGACTAGCAAAGGCTGAGTCACCCCCTCCAGTTAACTGCAATAAAATAAATTGTTTTGCTGAAAAGGTTTTTCTATTTTCCGTCGGAAAATATTTTCTGTTTAAAAATAATTTGTGTTTTCCCAGTGTACGTTTAACATTTTTCTCCAAAAGTATTTAATGTCACTTTGGAAAACCCAGTACTGTGAATTACAAATCAAAATATTTGTGACATCGCAGAACTAAATAATGATTAATGGAGATTATGTGCAAAAGGGTAGAAAAGAACAGAGCAACAAGGTCTCACTTTGGCTGAGGGAGTTTATTTCATGTCTCGTTTCCCTGAGTCACTGATGTTCAAATGGATATCTACACTTCCATGTTGTGCTTGAAACGGAAAGGTCCTTTTTGTTGCTTAGTGCTACCTTTTAATTATTTAAATGTAGGAGAGTCTGATTAACAGTCTTAATTAGATGTATTTAAGATTGGTAAAAACGTCACTGTTCTGAACAGCCAGCGTCATCCCACGGATATATGTGTTAGCTATTTGCCAAAATGCAAGAAAGTTTCACAGGGACAAAAAAAACCCCCAAACATTGTATTTGTGGAAATAAATAGTGGGTGGACCTGATTTTCCCAGCGTGGAAGTCAAGTGGAGTTTTTAATTGACTCCAACAGGCGCGGGATCAGGCCTGTGGGGTGTTTGGTGCTCAGTTACAAGTTAGTGCTCCCTCTAATCACCTTGTTCTCTAAAGGAAATAGATACTAAACAGGAACCATCTGGTAATACATTCTGTACCTCTTAATTACAATGTTTTGAGTGGCACCTAAATAAATTTCATTTACAAGCACATGACTGCTTGTCAAAACCTCTGTTGATAATTTTATTATTGTAGTATACCTTCTCGCTTAATGACCCTGGCCCAGTAAAGTCAGGAATATTTAGCTCTACGGCAAAAAAAGTGATTGTCTTATAAAAGGAAAGACACAAACCCAATCTTTCATGTTGTGCTTTTAATTATTTGCAAATGTATTTATTTCTGTATTGTAGTTCAGCACACATTTGCACACGACATGGCGATATATCTGCAGTAAAGATTACCAAAACTCTGATTTCTTGGTAGCCAGGAGAAGTTGATGCAGCTCTGTGGAGAGCTCTGGTATTGTTGTAAAGTGCCTGCGTTATTTTATGATCTGTGTGTTTCTGTGTAGATGTACTGTAGCATTTAGGCAATTTTCTCTTTGTTAGCTGCAGGAAAAAATCGATCTTATAAAGAGGTCGGGTGACTCTCTGAATTAGCCTCCTGCGCTTTCACCCTGGGAAGCGGGGATTTAAATCCTGTCCCTGGTTTCGAGGCTGAGCCACAAACCCTGTTCAAGGTCCACATCGGAGCTTCCCCCAAATTTGGAGGCTTTCAGTTTGGGGTTGCAGCCTATCCATCGCTGGAGCTGAAAATGACTTTCCTAGTCTCTTAGTAATCTCTGGTGGAAATTAGTCTGTATTACAAAATCAACATATAATTTGGCAGGACGCAGCGTGATTGGCAGCCTCCATTAGAGAAAAGCCCAGGACTGTGCTAGGATGGAGCGGTGCCCACGGGGACGTGCCACCACCAGGCTCACCTTGCCGTGGCACCCCGGACCTCCCGGGAGGTTATTTTGGCAGGGAGGATTTTCTCACGCCGTGACATCAAATAGCAGCACATCCAGGGGTGAGCAGCATCCTGCGCGGCAAGACCTCGGTCCATCTAAGTGCAATAAGTGTTGGATACAAAAAAACCTACCAGTAATGTGCAGCTTTTGCTAAGTTTTGCCAGCAAAGTGCTAATTTATCTTTGCGTTTGAATGTCCTTTTAAAATAACAAGTTGGAAGAGAGAAAAATACTAGGAGGAAGGGCAGAGGGGAGGTTTCTGGGAAAAGAAGAGGAATGTGGCACCTGGAGGGGTTTTGTCCGCTTCTTTGGGATGAGCCACCCATGGGAAAACATAGCTGCATAAAAAGTAAAATAGCCTTATTTCTAAATTCATGGCAAATTAAAAAAGGAATCCTACTGCTCTCAGCAGGATCCTTTATTCCTTTTTAGTTGCAGTTGATGGTTTTTCTTGTCTTAAAATAATTTTGTCTCTAGGTCTCAGTCTTGATGTGGGGACTTTGGGAAACAGATAAGCTTTCAAATATTTTTTTAATCAATGCTTTAGCAACCTGGAGTTGAAATAGCATTTAAATTCAGAGAGGTGCTGGTAAAATGGAGAACGTGATCATCGCCAGGCGGGTTTGCATGGTCGGGTTTGAGCTGTCTGAGCGGGAGATGGGGAATTCACTGTACACAGCAAACTGTTATACCCTACAATATAATATCTGGATTTGCAGCTGATATTTAAAGAGGGCACTTGCTTTACTTATGAGATTAAAGGCAAACGCTCTCTTTTAAAAATGAAGTCATGCTGTGTTTTGCACCTTTTGACACTTATTAACTCAGGTCATTAAAAAGAGGCTAATTAAAAAAGAATGTAAAACAAAAGAGTCATTTGTCTATCGCCGAGCTCAGTTCTTCATGTGCGCTGGCTGGAGGCAGTCTCCGTTTAAACCTTGGGTACAGAAAGCACTGATAGCCACTGGGGCATGCTTGGAGCTTGTCATGGCTTTTGGCGAGACTGTGGTCCGGCTCATTATGCACCTCATAAAGAAGAGAAGTCATTGTCATCAAAATTAGCTGAAGCTGGAATTTACATTCGTGGAAATTTTGGTTTCACCACTGTCCTCTGGGGCTGGACAATAAAGGAAACCTTTTACCAGCTGCAGTTAAAGTAAGTGAAGTTCAATAAATGCTTAGTGCTTCATTAAGGCATTTCCGAACGTACTGTGCTACATGCACGTGATATTTTACAGCCGATGAGAATTTGGTACAAACAGCGTGTGAAGTTCACCAGTTCCTGGTGCGCGAGATGTGCGCGGCACATCCAAACCCAGCCTGAAAAGAGACCGGCCTCTCGTTTATCCCCAAAGCTGGTTCTGTTCTTCCAGAGGGAGACTTTGCTAGCAGGTACCTTCTCTCTTGTAAGGTTAAAAAAGTGTCTCTTCACAGGAATAAACTCTTCTGATGCTAGTGAGGGAATCCTTCCAATTACTTTCGAGAGGGTATGGACAGATTTGTGGGTATTTTTTACTAAAAGAACGTCAGATTGGCGGGAGGAGCGGTGTGGCGCCGGTCCGTCTTTCCCGGAGCTCCTCCGAGGCGAGGTGAAGCTGAGGCGTTTTGAGGGCAGGAGTTTTGCTGGGAGGGCTGTACATCCCGTTGAACTCCGCAAAGCAGGCCGTAAAGGCTAGCTCACCCTGGACGATGTCTACCTCTCCCCACGCAAATGCAGGTGACGGCGCCTGGCGCTGGCTTTGCCATGCTGCTGCAGGTCCAAGGCTGTGAAGATATTTATGGAAATATCTCCAGCAGGATTTCAATCACTTTCGACAGCTATGTGCCTTGCTGACCTCAGAGCATTGGGTCAATCACCGAATGTTTCTAGAGAGGGTTCTCCAAACAGAAGTGCGCTTCTCCGAAAATCCAAGATTTGTGGGTTGGAATCGATTTTGGCCGCTGTTTTTTAAAGCCTCCCCAATCTCTCCCCACACAGATGACTGTAAATTCAGTCCAGAGCCTTGATTCATAAGGTATTTAAACAGATGCTCTTATTTAAACATAAATCCTATCATAAACTTCAAATTTATGCTTACATGATATCCTGACTTAGGGTCTTAGAGCTGGAAAACACAAAGGGATTAATGAACTTAAGGAAAAGGTTAGGAATGTCATTCAAATGCTGATTGAGGCAATGGCCTTTCCGAGACAAGGTCTCTCCAGCGCTGGAGTCCAGCCCAAGCCTGGGAGAGGGTGGGAGGCAGAGGGGGTTAGATCCTGCCCTGGTCTCAGGCGGGTCCCCAGGCGCGGGGGCAGCGGGCGACCACCTCCGCCTCCCTGCTCCCC